>NW_007585960.1:0-1245 GCF_000523025.1 Cynoglossus semilaevis | reverse complement strand
AAGAGACTTGGAACTCGACTTGGACTTCAACATCAATTGACTCGTGACTTCACTTAGACTCGAGCCCTTTGACTCGACAAGACTTGATACTTTCTCCAAAACCCAAAGATTATAAAGTCGAAACAGAAACGGCAGGACTTGGGACTTGACTTGACACTTTTCAGTCTTGACTTGGATTCGTCTCGGACTTTGCCTATTTTGACTTGAGAGTTGTTTCGGACTTGAGTGCAAAGACTTGAGACTTGCTTGTGACTTGCAAAGCAATGACTTGGTCCCACCTCTGCTAAATACTGTATACAAAATCTGAATTAATAGAAATTAATTGTATAGCATTTTATGACAACTTTATCATTACCGCAATCCATCCAGAATCATCTGAATGCATGTTATTTTAACATATTAAAACAAATATAGCCTAGAATATCTCTAACGGATGTTTTGAAGAGATTAAAAAATTTAATTTTTATATTAAATAATTATGGGGGGAAAAAGTATCCATGACTCAAGTTCTCATCCTCCGCAACATTCACGACGGTAAGGCTATAGTAAGGCATGTTTTTGGTGATTTTTGAAATATTTATATAAAATACTTTTTGGACTTTTAAACACAAAATATTCACTTGGCAGCATGTTTTAGGACATAGTCTTGCATTTTAAGGCATTTCGGGGACTTTTTATTTCTATGGATATTTTCACGATGGTAAGGCTATAGTAAGGCATGTTTTGGGTGATTTTGATTTAGGCAAGTGCCTAAATCGTGCAAACACAAATGTTTGAAAAACCGAAAGGTAAGAATTAAACTTTATATCATTTTCTGTTATTGCACGTAATTTCATTTGTTCAATTGTACAGCCTGCTTTTCTTTCGAGTTACATGTTATTTCTTCTGAGTTGACTGTACTGATACCACTACATTGTTGCTTTTTTGGTAATGTCGTCAATTATCTATTTTATTTCTTTCCGCGCACATCTAAAATTTCTTTCAGCATTAACGATAATCTACACTACGGGACCTTTAAATTTACGTCATTTCCTCTCGATAGTTTGCGCATGCGTAGCAAGAGGGCATTTTAAACCGGAACAATTGATCACGTTTATCAAACAAACATTTAGTCGTCGTCGAGTGTGTATGAAGTCACAGCGCGTTTATGTGGTTTTTAGTCATTATATTGACACCAGTGCGTTAGGTAAACGCACTAGTGTCAATGGTAAGTAATGGTTTTGTCGGTAAGTAAACATGCTAGCT
>NW_007585959.1:0-1245 GCF_000523025.1 Cynoglossus semilaevis | reverse complement strand
AGGATAGTTTTTTGTAAATATACACAGTGGGTCAAATAATACAAAAAATACTGGTAAATCTTTGAGGAGATAAAAGAAAACACAAAAGGGAGAGCGGAGGGGGTTAAAGTTTAGGGAGCACTATCTCAAAGTGCTGTGCCTCGGCACAATATAAAAGAGAAGGAAGTGCATTTTAAATTCCAGCCCTCGGAGGGTTAGACATAAACATGAATCCTGGAAACAGCAGGCATTAAAGCTCAGGCAGCCAAGAGAAGGTGAAGGGTAGGAGCAATTTGTGAAGGTCACTGCGAATGTGAGAAAAATGGAATGAAGACGGAGACGCACGGGGAAGGACTGATGTCCGTCCGTTGACTTCTCTGTGTGAGTGGGAGAGACGGAGAGCCATCATCCCCCATAGTTCAGACTCACTGACTAGGATGAACCCACTAATGACTACATTTATTCAAATTAGACTAATTGTAATCATGGTTAATAATTAGCTTTACAGTGCAGTATAATTGGGTTAGGCTACAAGATGGTTCTGCCTAGGTGCAATAATTTATTTGATTTAATTATTCTGAGGAACCCGGCAGTTTGACATTTCACATCATAAAACCAGCGAGGTAGAGAGAATGGAGATGGCCGCTGCCTTTAGAGAAGGTCATTGCTCGCTCTCTGGGAAAATTATGAGGACTATTTTCCACTCTATTAAGCTACTCCACTTAGCACAATTAGCCGCACACACCGAGGTTAAAGAGAGAGACCTCCTGCTTTATGGTAGAGAACGGTGGTGCGTGAGTGGGACAGAAGTCTCAACAATCTCACTTATAAAATGCTAACTTAGCCCGCTGAACAGCAGTGCACTCATGTGGTCAGTAAGCGTGTCAGTGTCCTGACTGTCTGTTTTCAAACGGCTCAGACAACACTTCCATGCAGTGATTACAGAGTGAGGAAACCCCAGGCTGATGTGGGTTAGCTTTGCCTGGTTAGCCATAAATGCTACCACCAAAACACATTTCAAATCCTCCACAACAGTCAAAGCTACTGACACGACAGACACAAATCTATGGAGAATTAAAAGGAATTGGTGAAAAACCAAGTCATGAGGTCACGAATGCCACATCAGGATGGAGGATAAAACCACGAAGAAGAGAAACAGAGACGAGCAAAGAAAGTTCACAGCCAAGAAACAACACAGTCACAGTCATGACATGAAACCATCGTGGACACTTTGGTCAAAACCAAAAGTACTGAAGTGTTTTTGGT
>NW_007585958.1:0-1246 GCF_000523025.1 Cynoglossus semilaevis | reverse complement strand
AAATTAAACAAATACATGTTGTGAAAAAAAGTTAACTTTCTAGAGGAAAATAAAAGTGTCTGACTTCTTAAGCTAAACACACTGGTTGCACAAACGCCAGATGCGAGCAAATGTCAAATGCATTTGAGATAAAGTAACCTTTGTCCTTCGTTCCTTCCCCTCCAAGAATTCCAGGGTTTTGACTGCCTAACAGTAATATGATCAGATAGCAGCAGCAGATAACCCATGCTGAAACGGCTCTTTGGCAAAGTTATTGTGGATTGGCCAATGATGGGCAGGTGCCTCAGGCAAAGACAGTCTTCAATTCCTTCCCTGACACCGACACAGAAAATACATTTGTCCATCAGCCGCTCTGAGCAGCGCACCTTAGAATGACAGGAAATGGGCTCGGACACATACAAATTCACACAGCATCGGAGTTTACTCCACGATGAGGCGGTTTGGTATGAAATAACAATTTGCCGCTGTGCAATCTAAGATTTGGAGAATTGAAGAAGTGGAAAACGTATTATTTTTGCGTGTGTAGTCGTCAGCCTTTGTTACAGCGGATCACAAAAATATGAGTGGGGGGCCCAGTCCCCTGCACGTTCTGCAATTTGACAGGTGCCCATTGAATAATAGAAAGTGAATAAGAAAAGCCATGCCTCTTGTAAGGCTGCACTTACATGTCAAAGGAGTGGTTGTCTATCACTGCGGACTTTGTAGATTGAGTTACTATTGTTGGAAACGCTACTGTAATGTGGTGTCTGCACTCTAACCAACAAAGTCAGTAACCTGCTGGCGGCTTTAGCTACGGCAGCTAACGGCACGATTTTGCTCGTTTTGATCTCTAGTAGTCGCACTGTAAAAAACGTTGCTATCTAACCCTAACTCTGTGTACCATTCTTTTTATACCTCTCTCTGTCACTTTAAAACTAACCCGTAATTTACATACGATTCTGCAGTTTCGAGTTCCTAAGATAGCTCTAAGACGTGCTCCAACGTTAAAAAACAAAAATATTCTCAACACTGCCATTAGGATAAAAACATTGTTAACATTTAAAGGGCAACGGAAAATTGCTGCCTTAGAGACAGAAGCAGCATTTTTATGAACACTGGTTAACACTGCATAACTGGTTTAACAAGCTCAGGTAACTCAATACCAGAGACAGGAGTGGGGGGCTCAAGTTTTGGGTTGTGAATCTATCACAATACAACTGTTGGGGAAAGAGCTGAGACAAATGGCTGATGTGTGTGTGTGTGTGTG
>NW_007585957.1:0-1247 GCF_000523025.1 Cynoglossus semilaevis | reverse complement strand
TTTTTTTCCCCCCAGGGACAGTGATGTTAAATGGCCAACGAGAGAGCTTGCCTGTGATGACAGGAGACCTGGTTGTCCGGAGGGCCTCCTCCTCGTTTCTTCTAATCCAGACGTTTGGAGCGCAGCTCCTTTGGTATCTACATGGACCTTTAGCCCTCATCACTTTACAGCCCGGTTTTGCAAACAAGGTGAACCTTCCGAATCACTTTGTTTACCGTATTATTCTGAAATTCTACCTACATGTTTTTGAAACTTCCTATTTATAATCCTGTTTATAAGGACACTATCATTAGAACCATTTCAAAGTGTGTCTGTGATC
This sequence comes from Cynoglossus semilaevis, assembly GCF_000523025.1. Classification (NCBI taxonomy): domain Eukaryota; kingdom Metazoa; phylum Chordata; class Actinopteri; order Pleuronectiformes; family Cynoglossidae; genus Cynoglossus; species Cynoglossus semilaevis. The sequence continues at coordinate 928 of NW_007585957.1, read as the reverse complement.
ACTGTGAATTATAAATCCACCAAATCGAGTTCCTCAGGGTGCCGTTCCAAGGCTCCTTTTTGTTCCGTCTCTATACAGAATGTTGTCTTTGGGTTTTTGATATCAGTTTTGTTAAATGTACTTGCATATATTGTACATTTCTGTTCTTTTATTTTTATTCTAATATTTCTTTATATAATCCTTCAGATTTTTCTTAATTTTAATTTCTCATAATTTTCCATCTCCTAAACCATAAATGTTCCTTAATGCTCTAAAATAGGCTGCCTTGCATTGCCTCATAACTGTACTTCAAATATCTACACTAAATTGATTAAAAGCAGAATAAAGAATAAGAAGAATAAAATAAATCATTTGTATTTAATGTGTTGTGTTGTCAAGGTGCGCGGCCTCTGCGGCACACTGAACTGGAACCAGTATGATGATTTTACCACTCCAGAAGGAGATGTGGAAAACGGCGTGCTCTCCTTCGCTCGCAAATTTACATCAGAAAAATGCCGTCTCCCCGGAGGATCTACACCTGATCCGTGTACCACATACACCCAGAGGAGATACTACGCAGAGACGGTTTGCTCCGTGATCCACAGCCCTGTCTTTCAGGTAATGGATGCGGAGTCCGTACAAAAAACTTGCTTCTACGGTTGTTTTCATTTACGCATTCACGTGTCTCTGTGGTCTTTCAGAGGTGTCACGATGTGGTAGAGAGGGAGCCATATTTACGTCTGTGCCTGTCGGAGGTCTGTGGCTGTTCACCTCAGAAGGCCTGTCACTGCACTGTCCTCACCGCCTACGCTCAGCAATGTGCTCAGGAAGGCATCGCAATCCAGTGGCGCAACCAAACCTTCTGTCGTAAGTAGGAAGGTCACGAGCCAAGCTAGTCATGATATATAAGGGGGTCTACAATATTTAGAGTATCAAATGTAAATAGAAT
>NW_007585956.1:0-1247 GCF_000523025.1 Cynoglossus semilaevis | reverse complement strand
GGGATTTAAGTCAGAGTGTTGGTGAGCGGAAAAGCCTGCTGTGGATGGATTAACCCAATGAAAACACATGTTGCAGCAGGCCATAACAATGGACTGTTTCAATATAAACAACACTAATAAATCGCCCCATTGCACTAATACCAGTTAAGTTTGAAATTCACCTATGCCACTGACCCTAGGACATTTCCAGTGTTTTTTCTTTGTTGATGAAGTTTAGTTTGATTAAGTTTAAAGTTGCTAAATATAAGCAAAACCATCAATTAGCTCCAGCCACTACTTTTTAAACTTAGTTTTTAAAGCTCTACTTTCAAAGACTTTCACAAGCATTTAGACTCAAGGTCACAAAAACAAAATAGGAATCAAGGATTAAAATGGAAATATTTATAGAAACTGTTCACCCAAACTTTATCTGAATGTATATGCAGATAAATGAATCACTGACATACTTGTAATATTAGCACATGGTTTAGTTTCTTTTTCCAAAGAAAGACTTCATACAGCTCTGACGTTTGAGTCTGCTAAGACACTAACACCTTTAAGTAATCACTGCGGCCTTTGTCCTGTCCTGCTCCCGACCCTAAGGAACAGGGTCAGCATAATGCTTCTTTTCAAGTCATGAGAAGGTCTGAGAAGGCAAAGGCCAAAGGTAACATACTGGGTAGGTGAAGTCCAGTGACAAAGCACAACACTGGCTTTAGCACTACTCTGCAAGGAATTGGGATGGTACTTTTGCTGGAACTACTAATCATTCTATTTGTCCACATACGATGGTAATTTACAAAGAACAATGAGGACAGTACACAGAACACAATAGAGAAGTGAATTACGCTGAATGGACGGAAACTGAACATGCTAAATTACAATCTGTCCAGCTCACTGCATTATGGTGACAGCAGGCAAGTTAAATAATCAGTCTATACCATGTGACACAAACAGCAGACTACACATGGTTTATGCCTGTATCCCTGGCAATCGGTCCTCAGTTTCATCATCCAGCATTTTTTTATGAAAAACAGGTGCTTTTTCTGACTCATACCAGAAGAGAGGAGAGTGTGTGAGTGGGTGTGTGTGTGAGGCTGACTGTTGTTCTCCTCATATTGATCCAAGGATCACGGCTAAGCTTTAGGTCATGAACACATGCTAAACCTTTTCACTGTGATTTAAAACCACACACACATCCAGTCATTGAGAAGCATTAAAGGCTGTGCACTCTAAGGTATAAACCAAAGGAGTGTTTTGATTGTAGT
>NW_007585955.1:0-1248 GCF_000523025.1 Cynoglossus semilaevis | reverse complement strand
AATTCAAATAATTGTAAATGTACCCGTTAATGTAGATTTGGACAAAAAATAATTAAAGTCTGGTCAAAATACAGTGGGGTAATTCATAATTCACAAGAAATAAATCAATGGACAGTCTTCAAAATGAACTGCTATACTTAGAATGCTGGGTCAATCCTATAATGACTGTGTGGTGGGAGTTTTTTGTGTATGCCAAAGTCATGGTATGGCATGCCACATATTAACATTAAAATTTAAAGAAATTATCTCATACAACAGTCAGTACAAAATGGCTTCCTTGGACTTACTGTTTTTTTTTGGGTTTTTTTCTCTCTCTTTAGTGGAGTCTCTGTAAACGTTCAAGATCTAGCGCCATCCTGTGCTGGGGCTTTATTTGGTAACGTTTATATTTTATATTTATATATGATTCAACAATGAATAAATGCTTTCTGGTGATTGTTAAAATGATATTTATACCTATGTCATCTTCAATCTTTTTTTTGAAATGTATGAATATTTTGTTTGATTTTGTTAACTCATTCTATATCTGTATTTGCATTCTTCATGCAGGTGTCATGAACACATGTGGTGCCTTTTCAGGTGAGACCCGAATAATGTATTTATGATTTATATTTTGGAATTACATGTCTGTTCACACCCCCCCCAAAACATCCAAACACCTTGGAAAAACAAACTACAGATCATTGGTTGAAGGTTGGTTCCATATGAACCACATCAGGCTAGACATATGTAAATGCTTAACATGTTGACATTCCAATGGTTAGTGAGCATAATGTGCGCTTTATCGGCTAAACTAAGTTTCTTTGGCCTACTGCTGTGTCAAGAGTCCTCAACAAAGTGAAAACGGCATCATGTCTGTTCTAAAATGCCTAAAAGAAAGACAACGCCAACACAGTAAAAACTTCCCACTGTTTCAATTAGTGACTAAATTGCATCCCAACATAAAAAGTGCTTCACACTAGCTACTATGCAAAGTTACATATGTACAATTTGTGTTTTCCACAGGGGTCTTAATGGTGTATTTCTCAGGGTATCTCATCGAGGCTACAGGCTCATGGGCGTCTGTCTTTGCTCAAGTCACTGTGGTCAACCTGATAGGCCTCTGCACCTTCTTGGCTTTTGCCGAAGCCAGACGGATCGACATTGACTGCGTTAAGGTCAGTCACAACAACATTCATATCTGAAGCAGGAGCCTCACATGGACCAGAACCGTGGACAAGGACAACCAGCAGCTTGGAAACAACCAAC
>NW_007585954.1:0-1248 GCF_000523025.1 Cynoglossus semilaevis | reverse complement strand
AAGGTGAGAGAGGACAACGAGAGAGATCTCGTTGGAGGAAGACAGTTTTCAAATTGTTTCAGTTAGCCAAAATGGCTAAACCTAGCTAACTACCAAATAGACCAGAAATAGTTCAGTTTGCCTCCCACAAAATGTGTTTTAAAGTAGTTTTAAATTAGGTAATTAAAGGCATCTTTTCTTAATTAGGATAATGTAAAACAATTAACACAGGCAGTTTGCCTTAATGTAACAAGCAAAATAGCTTTATTCCATTTGTGGTCACTTTAGCTAGGTGACAACAACCACAATGACACGTTGACATTAATGGAAGGCTTCACAGACAATTTCCCTAACGACAGAGATTATGGAAAAGTTGGGTTATAATGGCCAAGATGTAAGAAAAATAAAGATAATATAAAAGGGGCAAGAGCAAGAAAAAGGCTTAAGGTAACGAACCCAATAGCACATGAATTAAAGTAGGAAAAAAATATTCAAGTGCCACAAGTGTAGTATTGTGTTTATTAAATTATAAGCAATAAAATAGTGATGCAGATACTTCTACTTTCCTTTTTAACGTGATTTTGAACACCATGGCCTGTATGTTCGCTTCTGGGAGTTTGTTCTTCACACTCACCCACTCCCGTCCTTTACCCTTCCTCCTCACACTCTCTCTGGTCCACACCGCCGTGGACTTCATGGCACTCGAATTAGTCATGTTTGCTGACAAGTCAGGAGCGGTGGCACAAAGACTGAGGGAAGATAGAAGAGAAAGAAAAAAGGACATTTACAAAAATAGCCTCTATTTTGCTGTGTGTGTTGAGACCCCCCCCCCACCCACCCACACACACACACCCACCCAGATAATTGAAATTGACATAGCAAACAGAGACACTGGAAGGACACACAGATCAGTGCCTCAGGGACAAACTGTCCTTATTACATTAACCCAAACAGAACCATCCTCTGTCCTTCTGTTTGCTGCTCGATCTCAAAGCCTTCTCCGTCTAAAATGGATGGTTTTCCAATCTCTGACTGAATGCTGGAGAGTTTCTGGTATTTATCATCACAGAGGTGGATCACCTGAAGAGAGGGCCGTTGGACAACCGCATCACTTAACAAGACAAGAAGTGAACATGGAAATGACATGAATATGGATGTGCATTGAGCAGAACTGATGCGCCACTTCCAGTAAATTGGATGACGAATGAGATCACACACAAACACAGTTAGTTTTCACCTTTTAAGCTGTTTTTATATATATATATATAT
>NW_007585953.1:0-1248 GCF_000523025.1 Cynoglossus semilaevis | reverse complement strand
TGTGGAGCAGCTCGCACGCAGCCGCTGTGTCGGCTGACGGATCCAGCAAAAGTAAGAGTTATCGAATCCAAATGTTTTTAAGGTGAAACATAGATATTGCCACTCGACTCTATCAAATGGTTTTTCGGTGTCAAATGACACGGCTATTTCAGGTGAGTGGGATGAGGCAGAGTAAGAGATGTCAAGGAGTCTCCTCAGGTTGGAGGTAGAGTGGCGGTTTAGAATGCAGCCCGTTTGATCTGGTGAAATTAATTGTGAGATGACCTTCTCCAGTCTTGTAGTTAGGATCTTGGACAGGACTTTGTAATTTGTATTTAAAAGAGAGATGGGACGATAAGACGAACCCAGGAGCAAATCTTTCCCTCCCTTTGGCAACAGTGTTATTGCAGCTTGTCGTAAGGATGGTGGGAGATTGCCTAAGGATAGAGATTCATTCAGTATAGCCCTGAGAGAGGGACATAACTCACGTGCAATTTTTTTATAGTATTCAGAAGTATATCCATCTGGGCCTGGTGTTTTGTTGCATTTTAAGGAGTTAATGGCTTGTAAAATCTCCTCATTGGAGATCTCACCTCCCAGAGATTTATTCTGTTCAGCTGAGACAGAGGGAAGAGTGAGATTGTCAAAAAAGGTTTGGAGCTTTGAGAGATTACCATCACATTCAGAGTTATATAGGTTTCTATAATATTGTTTAAAGATATTATTAATTTCCACATGGTTTGTAATTAATTCACCTGTTTCACTGCAAATCTTAGGGATGAGTCAAGAGGAAAGGGCTTGGCGAGCCTGCTGGGCAAGTAGCTTGCTGGCTTTATCGCCAGAGTCTTAAACATTGAACCGAGCTTTTGTAAGCAAATATGCGGCCTTATCAGTAGTGAGTATGTTATATTCCGTCTGCAACCGCAATCTTTCTTTGAAAAGTGAAGGAGAGGGAGAGGATTAATATTGACTATCAATTGCTGCAATAGATCGTGAGATGTTATATAATTTGGATTCTCTTGCTTTTTGGAGAATGCTTTTTGGTTGTTAAACTTAAATCTCCAAACATCTGACACACCATGCTGCGAAATAAAGTTGTTAACAATTCTGGCCGATTTGGTGAGGGATTGGCGTTTGTTAGATGACCTGTCCAATACAGTGTTAAGTACGCAGTTAAAGTCGCCTCCTATTATTAAATTGTAATTGTTATCCCGGGTATGATGAAGAATAGTTTGTCAAATAAGTTACCATCATCATAGTTTGGGGCAT
>NW_007585952.1:0-1248 GCF_000523025.1 Cynoglossus semilaevis | reverse complement strand
TGTTCACAGAAACATGGATGAACTCTTTTTGCTGTGTCCACTGAGTCATTTTCTTTTTGGGGGACGAACAAAGTACTATCCTGTCCTATTTCCCAAACAAACAGCTAATGCTATTTCTGACTTAAACCAGTTCACCAGCTAGACACCCGAAACCCCAATATGGAAGAAATATAGAAGTGTATTATTAACAGAAATACACTGACGTGTGAAAATGTGAATGGTTTTGTATGCAATCTGCAGAAATCTGAGGTTCAAAACAAATTATATGCCTTTGGAATTTCCTTGTCACTGTAGTTGAGAAAAAGAAAACATTGCAGCAAAGCTTGAAAGATATCAATGGAGACAGCTGATAAAATATTAAACCTTTGATGTTTGTGATGTCCAAGAGTAATGATGAACTTCCTGTCCTTTTTTCCTAATCTATTCTCATGTGCTTTGTCTCCTTTTCTTTATTTACTCCCTCTCTTTTCCTAACCACCGCTGCAGCGAACCCCACCACTGTATCCTCTGTCTCCTCACTCTTCCAGAGGCTCATTAGTTAGTGACTGAAACACTGCTATTTTCTACACATTGTAAATTATAACACGCACAGCGACAGTACTCGTTAGCAGCCTTGTCAATCCACAGAGCGTGCAAGGGGAGAAACAATCGGGGCTGGGGTCAGCAGTGAAGATGTTCGCTCTCAATTCATCTATCACATCTTCCAGGAAATCAGTTTGCGTCCCGTCATCGTCACCGTGACACAACAACAACGGTGATATAAATAGGAAGGAACTTCTGAAAGGGGAAAACATACATTTAAATGCAATTTGATAAATGTCACTCATCTTTCCCTTTGTTACTCGAGTCCTTTGTGCGTAACTGGAAACCACAAACTTTTTTCTACAATACTCCGATTCAAGAAGCAAACAAAGTGAAAAGCAAACAACTTACAGAAAAAGTTTGTGTATTTTCCAACACACTTGACCAAACATTTGTTTCTTTTCTTGTCCCTTCAGCTTAAATACTGACAGAGATTCGATGAGCTCGCCTCACGAACTGTAGCTGTTGCTTCCTTGCAGATGTCATCTTCATGGTTCATTAACTGTATTTGTCTCAGAGAAACAGAGTGGGAGAGGATGAAGGATTAAGACAGGTGAAGATTAAATGATAACAGGGGCTTAGGAAAATAATTGGCACCACAAATAAAAGCCGGGTGTCACCGCAACACTGTCCATGTTGGAGACAGAAGATGAAAATGCCTCTCTG
>NW_007585951.1:0-1249 GCF_000523025.1 Cynoglossus semilaevis | reverse complement strand
GTCACAAACCCAGCCCAAGGATGAAAAAGACCGTGACCTATAGTCCAGGAAATACGGTACTAACTTTTCTGTCCAATGGTAGTCCATGAAAGTTTTTTTTTTTCTTCTTCTTTTATTTCAAGACCTTGATGATGCTGTTACAGTCACCACAGTTACGTAAAAAGACATTTCAACTAAAATGCGCGTGCGGAGTGCTGATTGTATTGGTTCGAGAGACTCGTACCCGAACTCCTAAATGCAACATCATTTTTTACGTTCACTCGCATCTGAGAAGAGAAACAGCAACAGCTGCAGGAAACCAGAGAACTGTGTGAAACCGTGTGTGTTTGTGTGTCAGTGAAAGTGCTGCTGTAAAGATGTGTGCACAGCAGCAGCAGCAGCAGCAGCAGCAGCGTGCTGATGTGACTCTATAGTTTCTACCAGGTAGTAAAAGAGAGCGGAGCGGATCAGAAATGGCTAGAATTACAGTACTTCTACGGATTATGAAAATGACGTAAATAAACGTATGAAGCCAGTCTGAATTCTCAAAAGGTGGCTAGCTTGTCAAGCGTACTTTGAGGTCAACCACTGACCAATCAAAGGCAGTCAACGTTGACCAAAAGTATTTTCGTTAGCATTGTTAAATGTGTTAAAGCTAGTAAGAAATAACCAAATTATGAAAAAAAAAAAAAATTATTACAAAAAAAAAATCAAAATAGTAAAGCCAGCAAAAATGTAAATTATTCAAGAGTCAAAGCTAATTTTGGACTTTTGGAATTTTGATTTTCCAACATTTCCCCGAGTTAGGGTTGTTTTTTTGTGTGTGTGTGTTAAAAATGTATTTAGTTGTCAGGATTAGGGTTAGGATTAAGATAAGGGGTATAATTTTTTATATAATATATAAAGTTTAGGGTGAGTGTCTAGAGAATGCATTATATATGTCTACATATATAAATATATATACACATATATATACATATATATGTTATGATTTATACATATATATATATATAGCATATATAGGGAGCAGTGTGATTGAGACAGTGCCATGCTCAGAGCACCTCGGTGGACTTGAGCCTGAAACCTTCTGGACCCAAGTCTACTTCCTTAAACACCAAGCCACCACTACTCCAACAATGAATCTTCCACAATGAATAAAACCCAAGACAAAGCATATCTGGTTTAAAAAAAAAAAAAATGTAACCTCTGTAAAAATGCTGTATGTGTGTGGTTTTGTGAGAACTCTATTAGCATATATATATATATATAT
>NW_007585950.1:0-1250 GCF_000523025.1 Cynoglossus semilaevis | reverse complement strand
TCACACACACACACACACTCTCTCTTTGACACCAGGTGTAAAATCTCCCTCACTGGCCTCTGTCCCTCCAACGCCACCTAGTGAAGGGAACCAAGATGGACGCCTGGCTCCAGACAACAACAATCAGGTGAAATATTGTTGTTGTTTTAAGTGTTGCATAATAAAGGTCCTAAAACAGTGAAAGGCGCATACATATACCAGCAAAATGTAGTACCAAGTACTTGTACCAGGGACCAGAAGCCAATCACTAACGACTTCCCCCGGGGTGGCGTTGAGGGTGAGGCCGCAGCCAATCACAGAGCGGCGACGCTCCTGCTCCGTCTTTCAGGCCGTAGGAGAGCAAGAAAGGACGAGTCATGATGATGTCATCAACAAAAGCAGTGAAGGTAAGTTACTGAAAAAAAATTATATTTTCTCCTAATAAACCAGAAATGTTTTTTTCTAAGAATTATGAATTTTTGAAATGTTGAGATTAATAATGAAGAATAAGCTAATAAAAATTAGTGATCAATGTCATGAGCCTGAGTCTGGGGGAAGAGTCGGTGAGGAGTGATGTCACTTCCTGAGTTAAAGATGTTAATTGTCGACTTGATTGCTGTAATTTTCTCTCTCTCTCCCCCTCTTTCTCTCTCTCTCTGGCTCTCTTTCTCTCTCTCACTCACTCCCTCTCTCTCATTCTCTCTCTGTCCGTCTCTCTGTCCGTCTCTCTGTCCGTCTCTCTGTCCCTCTCTTCCTCTCTCTCCCTCACTCCCCCTCTCTCTCCCTCTCTTTCTCTCTCTCACTCACTCCCTCTCTCTCATTCTCTCTCTGTCCGTCTCTCTGTCCGTCTCTCTGTCCCTCTCTTCCTCTCTCTCCCTCACTCCCCCTCTCTCTCCCTCTCTTTCTCTCTCTCTCCCCCTCTTTCTCTCTCTCTCCCCCTCTTTCTCTCTCTCTCCCCCTCTTTCTCTCTCTCACTCACTCCCTCTCTCTCATTCTCTCTCTGTCCGTCTCTCTGTCCCTCTCTTCCTCTCTCTCCCTCACTCCCCCTCTCTCTCCCTCTCTTTCTCTCTCTCTCCCCCTCTTTCTCTCTCTCTCCCCCTCTTTCTCTCTCTCTCCCCCTCTTTCTCTCTCTCACTCACTCCCTCTCTCTCATTCTCTCTCTGTCCGTCTCTCTGTCCGTCTCTCTCTCGCTTTCTCTCTCTCACTAACTCCCTCTCTCTTTCTATCTCTCACTCCCTCTCTTCCTCTCTCTCCCTCACTCCCCCTCTCTC
>NW_007585949.1:0-1250 GCF_000523025.1 Cynoglossus semilaevis | reverse complement strand
AAAAAAGAAACGATTCAAAGCAACAATCAATCTCTAGTGATGAGGTGAAAGGATTTTTTGGAGTGGGTGGCGAGGAGTGTCAACGGTGATGAGAGACTGAAAGATAGCAGTGTGAAAAGACTTGCACGTGATGGCAGGAAGTTATTAATGGTACAGGGATGGTGACACTGTCTGGAGCTTGAAGCAAAGCTGGAGGAAATTTGAAGAGGCCGATGGGGTTAATTGTTAGCGCCCGCGACGGGCAGGCGTAGAAATGAGCAGATCAGAACGACAGTTATCATTTAACCGTCTGCAGAGAAAGAGACAGGACAGAGATAGTTTTGGTATGGGACGCCACCAGATATTGACATTTGAATTGAAAGCATACTGTAGATGCAGATGAGATTTATGGTTGTGGTGGAGAAGAAACGATAGAGTAGGTCTGAGGGTAGATGATCGTAAGAAGAGGAGGCAAAGCTAGGAGGAAAAAAAATGGAGGCAGTAGATTGTCTGAGCTGACAATAAAGAAAGTGTCTAAAATCAGACTTTAGTCTTGTTTAGTCCCTCATTTAGTACAAAAATAATAATTATAATATTAATAATAATAGAGAGAACGGGGTCTTCTACTGCTTAAAGCTGCAAGCACAGTAATTATTATAACAATTACACAAATCATCCATGAACGTGTGGGAAGGAATTTCTTCTCTGAGAGTTTCAGTAACATGTGAGACCGCTTGCACACCCACCACGACGGCTAACTGACAGTTTCTTTTTAATATAAATTATACTTTTTTCCAGCAAAAGTAAATGGCGTGTGACACCAAACTTTTGCAGGGTTGAGGTGAACAGTCTACAAACTTAATGAAATGATATTTGAAAAAACCATCACAGACATGAAGCATTTGTCCATTTCTTTTAACTTCCAAACTGTATCAAGTAGCACGGATTGAACCCCCTAGCGGGCCAGTTTTGGCCCGCCAGCCTTATGTTTGACACCCTTGATTTGTGAGTGTCCAATCGACCTAACTCACTAAAACGCATGTTTTAGTTTGTTGGAGTTACAGCCACAGTTACAGCCACCGTCAAAACAACATAAACTCACTTAATGCAGGAGCAAAGCACAAACTGGAATCAACCAGGAACTAGGGACAACAACCATGAACACACAACATAGACAACTACACAGAACACAACACATGAACACAGCACATGACGCATGAACCCAGAACAAGTTCCCACAACAGGGACTGAGTGAGGGAGAGAGGTGTATA
>NW_007585948.1:0-1253 GCF_000523025.1 Cynoglossus semilaevis | reverse complement strand
AGGGTTTGGGTTGACCCAACTTAAGCAGATTCTAGGCCAACCCTTCCTCAACTTTGCTAATTATCTTTTCAATTTTTGATTTCTAAACTGTGATCTAACAGAACTATTTCACACATATTTTTGTTACATTGCTAACTTTAAGTGGTTTTGACTCTTCACCAGCCCAGACTTTATAGCTATGCGCAAATAAAAAATACTGTACACATAGTTGTTAGTAGGGTGTACTACAAAGATACTAGCTAAAAATGTTTCACTCGAGTTTTGCTTTTCAGGACAAAGCAAAGGGCATTTTGTAGGCATCAAAAGCATAAAAAGTGTTTGGCCTGACCCCCGACCAGTCTGATGCCATTTTTGGAGGCTGTGTTGCGTGCATTTGAATGGTCTGTAAACTTGACAACGGAAGTTTATAGAGACTGTCATCTACTTTTAAGGTTGAGGTTTTTCTTATCTTCCTTTATGACAAGGCACACGATCAGAAATACGCTACACAGGAAAATGATCTGCTCTTTGTCACACATTATATTAATAGTTTTGTGACGTCTGACAATACCTTCTGACATTTGTTGAATTTCACTTTGAATGTTCAGAGTCAAACTAATAAAAACATGTTCACTGCTCTGGAGTCGGATGTAGAAATATATGAACCCAAATTAGAAGCTTATATTTGGACATTTACCTTATACAAAACATTTACGTATTGTGCACCTTTTCGTCTTATTGAAAAGTCCGGTGGTACTCGTCCTCGATACGGACACGTTATACAAACAATTATACAAGCTTTTTGTTTTTAGGAAATAAAAGGTGGGATGTCCTACCACACAGCTAGGCTTTTCCGGTATACCACCCAATTAGAAATGAGCGGGTTACCTTTCTTTGACCTTGGAGTTTCAGTAGTAGTTGGTCTTCCTCGGTCGAATACACCTAATTAAAAAAATATTAGATTGTATTATCCATTTTGTCAGACCAAGTTTCAATATAAAAATACACCTGTTACCAATTGTGCTTACGAGGGCTGTCAGTCATGAACCTCGCAGCACATCACTGCCCCCTATCAGTTCGGCATAGTACTTTCAGCCTCACCCTGTAGAATTGTTCAGCGTATTCATGGCAGATCAGAAAGAATAAACACGTCACACACACTCATTAAATATATGAGACCGACTGCGGAACGTTAGCATGTGTAGTAGACGTGATGGTATATTAACTATATAAACAGACAGTAATGGGCGTCCGCCAACAGCGCTAAATCTCGT
>NW_007585947.1:0-1253 GCF_000523025.1 Cynoglossus semilaevis | reverse complement strand
AAAAAAAAAAGAAAAAAGAAAATGCAGAAAAATCTCTTGAGTTTTACTTTCTAGCTTTACTTTCTACTTCATCCGGTCAGGTTCTGTGGAGCTCTTTGAACTCACATTTCTACTCAAAACAATTCACAGGCAAAGCACAGGCAGATTACACCGGATACCCTTGTGTAAAACTGCAACTGTGAAGCTGTGGATGAAAGGAAGTGTTCTGGTCCAGTGCAGTATAACCCAGGTTTGATCACTTTTGGAAAATACGTACTTTCTACAAGTTACTTTTTAAAAGGTAGCAAAATGCTTTCTAGGTCAGGTAAGACCAACAGCCAGATCAGCCAGTTTTTAGGAGAATATCACATTTAATCGTCTTATTTTATCCCCTTTTTCTGTTTAATTACTAACTGCCAGGTTAGTTTGTTGAGCTACATGAGTCCTCCTTGCGCCGACAGAGCTTTCACCGTATCCTGCGATGCCTGTCTGCCAAAATCTTTATGTCAGCAAAGCTATCAATAAAAGCCAACAGAAAAAGAAAGTTTGATAGATAGAAGCTACGTGGGGGCGGATCGAGTGTGGCGTGTTACCCCAAGAAATACTGCAGCGGATAAGCTGCATGACTGGGAAATCCTTTTGACTGAAATGAAAACAAAGGAACAGATAAAATATTTTGTCGTTATGCGACAGAGTGTATAGAAGCTAAAATATGTGGAGATTTTTGGGAAATTTTTAAAAATGTATCCTGGGAATCTGTTGAAACTATATTGGAAACTTGAAGACTAGCGGTCAGCATGACGGGTTGTGATTGCAAGAAAGGTGCGAACTAGGGTTGTCATTGTTTTGTACGAGCCTATAGTAGGAGTAGGAGTATTTACATTTTTATACTGGCTCATACCGAATATTGTCACCGATACTTCTTGAGGTTGGATTTTAATATGCTGTGAACCGAATGGCAATGTCACATAGGAGGTACTGCTGTGTGGGTAATAAGGTGACTTGAGGTCTTTTTGTGAGCTCAACCAAAACCACGGTGAGGACACCAAGCATGTATATGCTTACAGCCATTATCGTTTACTTCTCGTTAGCAGAAGGCTACTTCGAAGTCAGCAGAGCTTTTACACCAGTAGCGGATTTCAACCTCTAACTTTTAAGTGAAGTATTTCCAAGTTTCAATAAAGTAATTAACACACACAATGTTTGATAAACAAGTCTTAACATCTTTAAAAATGACTTGGTGGGGCATAAAGTCTTCATCGAACCTTTGTGGC
>NW_007585946.1:0-1255 GCF_000523025.1 Cynoglossus semilaevis | reverse complement strand
TAATATAATAACTATCTTGCCTCTACTCTACACTTTTTTGCGTTGGGTCTTGGAACGTTGGAGTGTTGGGTCTTGGAACGCTTGGAACTACCGCCATAGGAGAAGAATTACTTTATATATTTATCTCGATGTATTTCTAATGTATAAAGTAAAGTAGGACGTTTCCAGTTAAGGCCGAGGCTAAAGGTTGAGGAGGATTAAATCATTTCACATGCAGTATAGGCTTAGGTTTGTTTAACTTTAATTTATCTCACAACACATTTAGCAGGCCTGCATTTTTGTTTCTTCCTTATTATAGTAATAACTATATAGTCTTAGAGGTGCATCGTGCTTGATTCCAGTCTACCAGCCAATAGCAGCAGGATCTTCTGGGTGTTTGACAATTTCCTTATTCCCTGTGGCTCAGAGGGCCCCTCATCAGCTAATTTCAACATGACAGGATCAGTACCACAACTCTTTTGGGAAATGTCATTTTTAATTAAATCCCAGGTCCTTTAAGATAAGCAGTTAGGCATTAATTCTACCTATGGCGTACCATTGTTAGGAGCCCAGAAGCATGATGTGTGTCCATCAAGACTAATCATTATGCAAAAACATTTTTTTTTTAACTTTTGTCATTTGCATTGCATTAAGGAGGAATCCCTTACTGCTTGTCAATAGATAAAATTACTAGTCCCTGAGTGTTCTGTAATGGATGTTTTCCCTGACATTCAGGGAATGTGTCCCTAAATGCCAATCAGATATTTTTTATATCTAAACCTCTCTGTCCAGAGCTTCCATCCCTAATGTGCCATATAATTGTAAAGCTTTCCCTAAAGAGATCGACTTTATTTTTTGCAATATCTTATGTTAATATGGAACCCTGTCTGTTACAGGAGAATCATAGACTACCTTTCCTAACCATTTTATTTTATCTCTATGGGTTTGGTTACAAATCACTTTTGCGTAGCATCTATTGCTCCGATCTACAGCGTGCGGACTGGAACTGCCTGACTGGTTGTGAAGCGTTGGCTTTAACTTTCTCCTCCAACCACTTGGAGGAGATCCTTATAGGGTGACAAAAAAACGGTCTATTTCAGCAAACAAGCACCGCACAACAGGCTGCACCTTGTCTCGGGATGTCACTTGCAAATGCTGTATACAAAGAAATATCTCCAGGGCATTTTCAAAAGCACAGTCCATAAAAAAAAGTGTTTCTGCATCGTAAACATTTTGTTAAATCAAGCAGAAGCTCAGCGTCAATGCCCACCCACAT
>NW_007585945.1:0-1255 GCF_000523025.1 Cynoglossus semilaevis | reverse complement strand
TGACACAACAATCTTTAACCTTTATCTTTATGCAGTGGTTTAATTTGGAAACACCCGTTCTGAATCAGTTGTATTCCCACCAATGCCACTGAATGAACTCTGTTGTGTTTCAGAAACAGTGAATGTGCAAAACTGCTGTTTCATCGTGGGATGTGAATTAAAGACATGCTCCAAAATTCTCCTTTTTTAACGTTCTACTGATTGTAATGAACACTGGCGTCCAGCTAACCACATCATAAATATCCAGTTAGCAAAACAACACTGCTATTAAATTAAACACTAATCCCAGAACAAAGCAGAGCTTTGAAAGGAGTGCGTAAAAAAAAACAACTTCTGCACACATTGTTCTGATGTTCGCCTCCTAATGGCTGCGCTGCAGGATTTAGCCTCCATTCAAATAATGCCACAAGGGATTGGAGCACAGCAGCAGCAAAACACAGAATAAAAGCCTATTATATTATATTATTTAGTTTTATAGTCTAACCTAATGACCTAATTAACACATACGCTGTAGTTTAGGCTTGGAACAAAGTCAAACTCTTACTTTTGTGTGTGTAACTGTGTCAGTTGAAATAAGGATTATTTTATATAGGTGTGGTAATCCCATCATAATCTCTCTGCATTCCTCTCAGATTCACAGGACTCCTAAGGAAAAACATGTCAGGTTCACACAGGGCAACCCGTCCCTCCACCGTGCACTGCTCATGAGCGTGTGCTGTTTCCAGGTGGTCCCCGAGCTCTCTGTACTTTGATTATCCTGGGAGGTGAAGCAGGCTGTCGGTCCAAAGACTGCAGGTGCCGATGACATAAATGTATAATCCATACGGCCACATTTTCAAAACGCAGCTCAGAATGTGAATCAACTAATAACTTTGGTGTCATTCTAAATGCAAAGATTCAAATCTTCAAAGCAGGACATCTTAAAGAATTTCAGCGCCGTGCACTTGATGAGAGGCTAAAGTGGGGCAGTGGTTCTGGGGTCAATTCTCCCTCGTCTTCAATCACAGGTTTGGTTCTTTCAGGAAAGACATGCTGTAAAAAAATCTTAGCGCCATCTGCAGGGGAGAAAGGGAAGCATCTGCTCTGTGTTTACAAACACAGATTACCAATATTTCTTCGTCAGTCTTTTTATACATATATCAGACACTAGCAGCAATTCTATTCTTATAATTTGCATGTAGTAAAAGTGTGACAGGACAGAGATAGAGTTTCAGCTAAGATCGAGATCAACTGCCAGCCAGTGAGGAGGTGGGTT
>NW_007585944.1:0-1256 GCF_000523025.1 Cynoglossus semilaevis | reverse complement strand
GTGTGTGTGTGTGTATGAAAATGTATACGCCTGTGTGTCCGGGTGTGTGTTTGAGTCCGTGCCAGCAGGTCTGGAGAACAGATGGAGGCTTGGGGTCCATCAGAGCTGATGCAGAAGTTGAGAATCCCACCAATGGGCATCATTTTAGTCAAAGTGTTGCTACTCATACTCGCGCTCCCGCTGATGATGTTCCTGGTGGGGGCCCGTCCGCGGCGCTGATGTCATGGGACCGCTCCTTTCCGGAACATTGCTCTCTCCAAATGACCCCATTTGTGTTGCTCATATTTTCCAGCTACCTGACCATCTGTTGCAGCTGAAGTCCTCCTTCCTTATATACAGAGTGAGGAGAGTTTTCAACAACGTGTTTCTGAACATACTCTACTTCTCTGTGAGGTTTAAAAGCAGGTTTTCTGAATCATCTCAGTTAGATCTCTCTAACGTTTGCAAACCTGGCAGTGTTCTGGCACGGACACTGATCTTTAGTATCTAAACAGAGTGATTTAAGATAGACTTTTGTTAGAGATGATGCAATCAACAAAATTAGAACTTCTAATGGTCTTCTATTGGTGGTGTGTTGGAAGAAAAACACTACAAATAAAGTCATGTTTTTCATTGCTCCTCTCTGTGGCAGGACTTCCACAAGCATCTCCACAGCAACTTCTAATTTTACTACCAAGACTGTTCTTCAGGTTCTAAGCCTCTCCCTTCCATCTTCAAACTTACTGTATATGTCTGATGAGCTCCAGATTTGTTTTCTGTATAAGGCTGATCTACCTCCTGTCAATGTCATGTTTTCTTCAAGGTTTTCTGTACTGATTTAATCTTCTCTGTCCTTTCTGACTCTCTAAGTCCATATTTCTCTAAATGCTGTTTCGCTAATTGCCCAAATAGTTATAAAACAATCTCCAAAATACAATAGTGTCCTCTGACAATATGCCTAGTTTTGTCCCACCCTCATTCATCTCACTGGAGCTGAGGGGCCCCTCCTTTTACAAACACAGTCGTGCCAGAAAACAATCAAAACCAACCGCTCTGCAGCCAAGCAGTTTTGGTGTGATATACCACAAGAGATGAGGTCGAGGACTCTTCCGTGGCAAAGTTTGACAGATGAGTCAGGCTCTTCTCAGATTGGACAAACAGAAATGATAAGGTCCAGACACTGAGGATGACCTAGAGTAAACTGTTGTGACTGAACTGGAACAAAATGCTGATGAATTGTCATCTGAGAGCGAGGAGAGGCTGTGGACCAGACCAGG
>NW_007585943.1:0-1256 GCF_000523025.1 Cynoglossus semilaevis | reverse complement strand
CGTTCACACTCAGTACTGGCTGATTTATTTAAACCACTTTGAACCTGAGTCTGTCTTTGACGGTGACTGGTGGCGGACTGACGGCAGCCGAGACCTTTGTGAACGGTAGTAACCCCACTGACGTTCCGCTGCCCGAGCACGCGCCACCTCCTCCTGTCCAATCACAAGCAGAACAATGTCGTGACGTCACGTAACAGCTTCCGGGCTGGCAGCACTGTTCCGGCGATGCTCTGGTTTGTGATTTCACTCATTTTTAGACCTGCGTTTTAAAATAATTATTTGTAAGAAAGAAAAGTGGTTGTTCTTGTTATGGCACTGTAAGGCGGAGTTGTGGTTACAGGGATATATTCATCCGTCCTAATCTGAAAGCGGCTCTGACGTAGCGGTTGACAGAAAAGAGGTGAGAGAATGTGTTGCTGTGTGAACGCTTTGCAGATGTTGATGAGAGGAGCAGATTGTTAGCCAACGGCCACCAACGTGTCGCTTTTAATCTGCCTCTTGTTCACTTTAGATATGATGGACATTACATATGTTTAGTCCACACAATGGTTAGACTGAGATACATAATTAATAGCACCAGCAAAGGATAAAAAACAGTTGCAACTGTCAAAATAAACGCTACATATTAGCTTCTCCCTCGCATACCCGCTAGCTTCCTGCTAAACCATGATGCTGCCTTTATTACACCATAACAATACAGGTAATTACTATGAATTAGAGTGTTGAAATAACAGTCGTTTGCATTTCAACAGAATTATCCACGTTTTGTAGGACAGTTTGCTAGCCAGGTAGCTAGCTAAGTAGATACACAACTTACAATGAATAGATAATGATATAATTGAAAATCATACAGTAAGTGTTATTAATATGTCAGTTATCGGTCATAAATACATATTTTAATAATAATTTAATATGTTGTCGTATTGCTACACACAATTCCTGTGTACATAACCCTTATTTGAAACAGGAACAATTGTGTGTTTTTAACTGAATTTAGTTGTTCATAATGCCTATGATCCTTTACAATATATAAGGACAAAATCATCATGTTCGTTATCTTTTATCATATAATAGATAGTTTCTCTTTTATGCTGTTATGTTTATAGTGCTCTTATATTTATAGATGCCTGATTGTTCCTCACAGGTATAATGGATGGATGTCAGTTGGAGGTCTGTGTACACTGTACAAACTAGTAGGCATTATTATGTACAAACAAAACTCTAATTCAGCTACGTAAACTACAGTTAGCAATGAT
>NW_007585942.1:0-1256 GCF_000523025.1 Cynoglossus semilaevis | reverse complement strand
TGAAAAGATTTATGTTCATTAGGGTTAGTTTGAAATGAATGATCATGAAGTGTTAGAAGTTCAAAATCGGTGATTTACTGTTTAATGTGCTCTATTAGCTTGTGCTTGGATTCCTTTAAAAGGTCATGACCTTTGGTCCTGTGCAGAACAGTCTAGTACTGACAGCGATTTTAAGCAGGAAAAAAAGAAAGCGAAGAGACTGCAGCAGACTTTTTCCTTATTTAAATACATAAAAAGTGAAATTGGAAAAATAAAATATCAAGCAAAATATAAATATTATTACACATAAAATTTAGTATGTTTTTTTAAATGTGTGGTTGAAAATTACAGAAGTAAAATTATGAGTTACCCACCAAGCATATGTTACACACACAATTTGACTGTTTTAATTTTATTTAATCTGGTAGGCTGCATTAAATAATATAATGAGCCAAATTTGGTCCACAGGCCTTGAGTTGAGACACATAGTACATTTAATTCGAGGTAGAGCTGCATCCAGACATGGTCTTTGGTCCAATTTAAAGAGGTAGCCTTATCAGACATTGGCTCAGTCACCCATTTGTAATGTTATTGCCTTTGTCTAATCTGAGGCTGCAGCTTTGTACAACAGTGGTATTTATAAAAGTCAGGGGAGTTCTAAAGCAGTAGCTGAGATGTGTTCACAGAAATGAGAAGGTGTGGTCGACAACAATCCTATGTAAAAAGGGAAGGTGCTGCGGAAAACTTTTGGTAACCACTGATCGAACATAACTGTCAATATAAGTGATCAGAACAGTCACATCAGACTCTTTAAATTACATAAGCAATGACATGCACATGTGATGGGGTGTAGCTTCTTACTTTATAGGACTTATTTTACCATCACTTATCATCATGTATAAACATGATGCATGTTTATACATGCACAGCGGTCTCCAACCTCTTTTGTCCCAAGGACGGGTCGACTGGTATCAACCGTTGCGGACTGGTCATTGTTGAAGGAGCGTTACATTTTCAAAATAAAACATCTATTGGACTTTATTCTGTTAGTATCAGAGTCTGAATGAGCTGTTGTTTTAAAATATTAAATGAAAAATGTAAAGGGATATGACTGGATTGGAAGTATGTTAGTAAATTTTTTTTCATTGTTTCCCACTGTGGTCCGGTACCAAAAGACCTACGGACCGGCACTAATCCCCGGATCAGGGGTTGTGAACCTCCGTATTAGCAGACCCACGTTGTAGTTTCTTAAAAAAAACGTGCACTGTAAAATGTAC
>NW_007585941.1:0-1256 GCF_000523025.1 Cynoglossus semilaevis | reverse complement strand
CTTACGTGGCTTAGAAGCTTCCTCTCCCTGATGTTGGTGAAAGTCATTTCTGTGTTCACTGACACTGATCGGACTTTGAGCTCTGCTACGATGTACTTACGCATTTGTCATAATGACTTATTCATATCTCCAGCCATCCATCCCTATATCCACCCATCCATCTGCCTGTCTGAATGATGTTTATATGATTGATTCTATACGCAAACACAGAATTATTAGCACATACAGGCATTTTCTTCAGTGTTAGAGTCAACACAATCGGCACCATCATTAATCAAATCAAAGTACGGCTTCAATCAATCCCAGTGTTTCTTACATTTAGAGCCAAAAGTGGTAATGCAGTGAGGACTTTACAATGATCATTAATCTTTTTAGTTGATTTTTAACATATATTTCCGTCTCCTTTCTTTTCATTAAATTTGAAAATGTCTTGAAATTAGGGCCATTCAAAATAAATCGTTTATTTAGACAATTGATTTGTGAAGATTGAACAGATTGAAAACAGAATGACGCACACTGTTTATCAAACTATTCAACTGCCTTTCACTTATTGTTGCTCTAAAACACAGCACACAGAATTTGATGACTGTTTACCTGGATGTGTGGTGATTATTACCGGTTAATTCTGATCACGATTAATCACGATTAACCACGATTAATCAACTTAATCTGTTCTGCCATTATTCGGATTCAAAATGTATCCATCGTATTCTGTTAATGGCAAAAATAACACCAATTTGATATAAAAAATATTACTGCATACAATACTGTATGTGCTCTCTGCTGCATCTCTCCTTCAGTTTAGGTGTCCTTCAGCTGAAAAAGTACCCTCTTTACGGAATTATTATAGAAATATGGTTAAAAGTTTCCGTGCTGCACTCAATAGAAAATACATCATTGAGCAGCTGAATTTCTCCTTAACAACCGTTGGGTAATAGACACAGATCAGTGCAGAAGAAACATATGAGACCAAAAATTTAACACAAACTTAACAAGGAAAATCATTCGTGAATTTTTTCAGTCCCTTTTGTTTTTTGTACCATTCCTCATATTTACATTTTGGTTCATTTGCCTTATGTCCATGTGAAGTTTCACCATCACTTCTACAGCAACAAAGTCTATTTAAAAGTATGTTGGTGTTCAATGTAATTATGTTACTACTATTGTGATTGAAGAAAAATAACATGAATTGTTATTTTTACAATGAATGCTAACTTAAATGCTCTAGTTCACGTGTCAAACTCAAGGCCCGGGGT
>NW_007585940.1:0-1258 GCF_000523025.1 Cynoglossus semilaevis | reverse complement strand
CAAAGTTTCAAATCAATTTGTTTCATTAATTAATTAGGGTTATTTGGTCTTTTTATTATCTCTTGTCCCTAATAAATAAAAGTGCATTTCTGTATGTATCACATCAGAGAGTTAGCTGGAGGCTAAAGTACTAGCAAGAACTAAAAGTATTTTTTGTTTTTAAAGAACAAGCTTAAAGAAAAAAAACTGCATTTAATGTTTTGTTGTATGTCTCCTTCTATTGTTTATCCTTCCAGTCAGAGCGAGAAGAGTGGCTGCAGTTTCAGTCTGACCTTCAGGTGGCAGTATCGGTGGCAGACCGGTTGCGAGGTGAGGCAGACGAAGAGCTGACGGCGCTTCGAAAGGCGCACGAGGATGTGGAGCGGGAGCTGGCCGCTGCCCAGCAGAGGCAGAAGGCGGCTGACACCCAACTGGTCACCCTGAGGGGGGAGTTGAAGGAGAGCAGGCAGAGACTGGCATCGCTCAACCAGGCTCAGGGAAACACCGTCAACCAGCCGCGTCATGAACGGGAGACGTCCAACAGCACCGGGGCCAAGGACGCCCCCCAGAGGGGCACGGACGGAGGCGTTCCCAAGGCTGAACAAGAGGCTGTTGAAAAAAGCAATGAGAGCGATGTGACGAAGAAGAACGGAACATCCTGCAGGGGTGTGGCCATACGTTACCTGAGGAATGTGACCAATGAGGACAGAAACGAGGAGGAGGCGCGGCCCAACGAGGCACGACGGGTGGTGACGACAGAAAGATCCAGGTGCGACCGACCGGCCAATCATGTGTCTTTGTTTGGATGTAAATATTCATTAGAGATGCTGGAAAAAAGCTTAAAATATTTAGATTTTTGTGCAACTCGTGATACTATATTTTTTTTTTTTTTTTACTAATTTCTCCGATATTTTTTATTTGACAGCACATAATAGAAAAATAACGAACCGTTGGTCGCCAGTCAGTGTCAGTGATGCCAAAATAACAAACTGATTCTGATCACTGGTCAGGTCGGTCTCTAAAATATATGCTGGGGATGGCTCGATCCAAAGCTCAGGATCAGTATCGGTCCAATATTGGTCAAAAAAAAAACTACAGCCGACGCCTGAGCCTAAATACTCAACTTGCCTAAGCAACGCACGCCTGAGCCTAAATACTCAACTTGCCTCAGCAACACAACTGATATCGGTATCGGCAGATATTCCAAGTTGCAGTATTGCTATTGGAATGGGACATGAAAAAGTTGTATCATCCCCTATATATATATACATATATATAT
>NW_007585939.1:0-1259 GCF_000523025.1 Cynoglossus semilaevis | reverse complement strand
TACGGCGAAACTTCAGCCACTTCAGCTTCGTTTCGACTTGTTTTATTCCAACCAGGATGTAAAACCAATTCAGAAACTTTTTTTCCTTCTTCCCCCTTCGACACAAGATCGACGGGTTTCATTTCTTCAACTCTACATATTTGAGGAATATCGCCGGGAGAAGGACTACAGTGCGTGAGGAGTGTGTGTGTGTGCACACCCATTCAGAGGTAAGCGATACTGATGTTCGTTTGTGCCATTTTATCTCAAATAGTTCTGCTGTTTTCCTGTTTGAAGCCCAAATTGCTACATGTAGTGAAAATAATAGTGATTGTTTGTTTTCTTTAAACACACGTGATTCTTATCCAAACGTCCAACAGTTTGCTTTCTCTTGTAAAAATAAATCACATCAGCAAAGTCCACTAAAACACCAAAAGTCAACGATTAATCGATTTTTGTGGAAAGGCTTTTTAGTCTTGTGTGTCAATTGGAATTTTCCACTTACAATACAAGTACAATATGTAACTGCAACTCGACGTGTTAGGTATTTCATGTTTGGACGCTGTCACCAAACTCAACTTAAAAATACAACATTTAATTGATTAGCCAGTTTTTTTATGCGAAGGGCAACATTCTCCAAGTTTTTATTTATTTTGTTTTATATGGCACGTATTTACAAAAAAATCGGCATATATGTTCTTCACTAAATATCATGTTATTTGAGGGAAAATAAACTTTTGCTATGCTAGGTGTTAGCCGGGCGGAATATTTGTTTTGTAACTGGTATTATCAATGACATATATTTATTTACATACAAAAGCAGTCTGCTGTGCAAACATGTCACCAAACCCCATGTGCTAATAATGTGTTAGACTATATTGTTTGATGCAATTGGGTACTTAACAATAATAGGTACTCGTGACATTAAAATAGGTTTTGTGATATACAATATTTTAATATTTCGACGTACCCGTACCTATACAGTAGATTAGTAGGCATACACATATAGTAGGCACTTCTTTAGTTAACAACTACTGATATTGCTTTGTGTATGTGGGTGTATGTAAACAAAAACAATCCCCTCCCGCAGTTTGGGATAGTGGCATCAAATTCAGTGTCGTGTAATGACACATCGACTTAGCATTGCGATTTTTTTCCCCCCATTAAACTGTCGATACGATTTCCATATCGCTCACTGTCTTAGTGGCAGTTTAAAGTGATGTTTTTTTAGCCATAAAATTTTTTCTGTTTATTTAAAACTATTTTGTGTAATTTTTTTT
>NW_007585938.1:0-1259 GCF_000523025.1 Cynoglossus semilaevis | reverse complement strand
TGTGTGTGTGAAAGAGTACATGCACAACAGTATTGTGTGTGGAGTTTTATACTGGGATATGGATGGTCTGAAAAAAATCTGACTCCTTGTACCACAAACCCCTTACTGCAACGTGGAGGCTGGAGAACAAGTCAAATTAAAAAATGAAAATAAAAACATGTAAATAATTCAAAACAAGAACACGGCCTCAGAAAGCCGTACATAATTCAACAAAAGACAGCAATGAAAACACACGAGAGTCAGAGGGCATCATGGGAGACTTCAACCTTCAGTCACAACATCTAAGCATACATCAGCCTGTGGTGGAGACACACACAGCAATATATTTACAAATATCCTGTTTATATAACTCCTACATCTGACAGCCAGTCACAGTTCTGGTTATAGTTGAACATCCTACAATCAAAATATCTAATATCCTTAAGTATTTTTCAGTAGTAAATCCAAATCACTTCCATGACAACATAATAAAAAAGCTGTATTTTTTTACGAGGCATTTCTTCCGCGTATTTTGCCCTTTAACAAGGGCACAGAAAAATTCCTATGTCCATCTCAGCCACAGGGAGATCTGCCAAGAGTGGAGATCTGTCTTCCCTAACGACACACCAGCACATTTCCACAGTCAGCAGGTAGCTGTGGAAGCACAGTTTTATCCTATTAGAGTAACTGCTGTTGTAACTATTTAAAAATGTGGACATGAACACAAATATAATATACAATTTTCAGTGTCATGAAGATGTTAAGTTGCCGTAAATGTAAAGTTGGTTTGGATTTTAATGGTAGGTAGTTATTGTAAAACTGCTAACAGAATTATAAAGAATTGTTCAAGTTACATGAATAAATGTGAGTTTAGTACACTCATATCTGCTGACCAACAGTATAGTACTATAGTGGATATAATAACTATATTAGAGTGTAAAGTGGTTCATAGTAGTGAACAGTGTTCACATAAATCCACATTAGTGTCACATCTGCTGCTCCCTGTCTGATACAATCTGTAAAACAGGACATGGCACTGAAAGGCCTGTCAGGCTGCGGGGTTGAAGAAATGTCTCGTACAATACAGATTTGTTTGGCTCACGTCTACTTGAAAAGATGCCTGGACTCTGTCCTAGAATCTAGCACAATGCAGCGGCCACAGAGTCTGGATGAATAAACATTAAAGCAGGAAACCGAGGGCCAGTCGGGCACATGATTGGCTTCAGGGAGCTTCTTTACACGCCTCGGGTGTGAGTACTTAGAATTGATTTTTTTTTTTT
>NW_007585937.1:0-1260 GCF_000523025.1 Cynoglossus semilaevis | reverse complement strand
CGCGCTCGGTTTACTGTGTTTGTTCAAATGCTAATTTACATATGAATACCATTAAAACATCCAGGAGCAATACATCTTTTCAGGTGTTTATTCTTTGCAGAAGAAAATCAAGTTTCATCTAAATTTTTCTGTTTTATGAATTCAAAAGAGCCAAAATAGTGCGAGTGAAAATGAAATTATTTGAGTGAGAATGAAGTAAAAAGAGGTGGGAGTGGTCCTGCATAAAAGTACTAAGTAAAAAGTTGTTCTGAAAACATTGGTGTATAAGGCAGGTCATGGTCAATAAGTTCTAAGATTCACAGTTTACTGTGTTTTTGACACTTGATTCCCTCAGGGAGAAAATCTTCACCAAGAACAACAACAGCTGAACTGAACCCAAAACAAAAAATTGTTAAAAACTAAAAAACCATAGACCAGAATGTAAACCAGTATATATTATTACTGAGGGTCTTTCTTGGTCTCCTCCCCCTGTGTCTCCAGGCTACAGACATCCATCACCGACCACAGTAGCACGAACCGTGAGGATCCTTCACACGTTGCTGGCTCTCATTAGCAAAAACCTCAAATGTGACAAGTTTGAGGTCAACATACAGAGCGTGGCCTATCTGGCTGGTATGTTTTTTTTTTGTTTTTTTTTTACCAATTCCTCGTTGCATAAAATGATGCTGGAAGAACTCGACAAACCGATGTCTTGTTTTCTCATGAAGCGCTGCTCACCGTGTCTGAGGAGGTGCGGAGTCGTTGCAGTCTGAAACACAGGAAGTCACTTCTCATCTCTGACCTGTCCATGGACCCGGTTCCCATGGAAACCTACTCCAGTCACATTACTGACCCCAGCTGCAGGTAGGTCCCTCGTCATTGTCTGGGCACAGCTCCGTTTGTTTAGACTTCCATCAATGACCCATTCCAATCTTGTCCCGGCTCTATTTGCTGCAGTGACCTTGTTGACCAGCAGGGGCTCTGAAAGACAATTTAATTTTGAATCTTTTAACACAGAACCCTGAGAGAGACTCAGCCCTGGACTTCACCGCAGGTTTCGGACCGCTACCTGTCAGCCCACCCCTACCCCACAGTGGGCCAGATCAGTCCACGGACACGGAAGTCCATGAGTCTTGACATGGGTCAGCCCTCACAGGCCAACACCAAGAAGCTTCTGGGTATTTTTTCCTTAAACTCCTGGAAAAAAAAATTGAAATATAACACCAGCTCCGGGTTAGAAATGTGAAGTCATTGTTTTCCTTTTTATTTGTAGGCACCAGG
>NW_007585936.1:0-1260 GCF_000523025.1 Cynoglossus semilaevis | reverse complement strand
ACAACCAATAGCAGATGATGTTGGCCAGAATGCTTCATACAGTTCATAGCACATACTGCATATTAATGAATGATTGAATCAACTGCAAGGCTACACATATAAAACTTGTACAGTTAACCAGTTAACAAAGTTTTCATTCTAGAAGTAAACCAAGACACCCAGAACAACTACATGAAGAAAATAAACATCACTTCGTGACGTTGTTTGTAGATACAATTCTAGTTAAAATGTTGTTAGCTTGATTTGGTTAAGGCCACTTTTTCTGGAAAGCTGGATTCTGTGTCTGTGAGCGATCAGCAGGCAACTGCAGGTCGTCATAGAAACTCTGAGAATGGTGTTGAAACTCTCTGAGGAGAGAAAAAAAGCTCTTTTTCAATTCTCATCTCTGTCTTTTTGTCTACACCCTTCCTTTTCCCTTTGCCTCTTCTGTCACTTTTCACAGCATAGCCTGTCTCATGCAATATATGCTTTTCCAGCAGGCAGTGGAGTGGAGAGTCTTAGTACTGAATGTGTGCTGCAAAACAGTGGATCATTCTTCTGAATTAGCACTGGATGGAAAAAGATTTCTTCAAACATGTTTTTCCTAAACACAAGTAAATTATTGAAATGATTGTTGCATTTATTCTGGAGGTCTTTCTGCATATTAAGTGTTTTTATTTTCCTTATTTTGTATCAGCTGACATCTAATGCTTAAAGTTCCAAGGTTAAAAATGTGTTTGAATACACCCAAGATGTATAATGTTATTGCATCATTCAGTAGAACTCTTTGTTCAAGGTGAAATTGACTGAATGTAAGAACCTCACAAAGCTTTCCACTGCCTTCATCAGTTGAAAGAAAAAACACAGGTGGTCTAATCATGACATTCATCGTAGTCAGGCAGAGTGATCTGATCGTCAATCATATGAACAGTCAAATCCCTTTGTTTTCTCTCAGTAAGTCTCTTTAAATACGATAGTCATTTATAAAATTGACATTATCCAACTTTGGCAATAGAAAATTGTTACTTACTGAGTTAGATCCAAACCAGAAAAGTTTCCTACAGTAGCTTTTTTGTTTATTTTTTATCAGGGGTTTTCTCAGCAACCATAGCCTGTGTCGGACATTGGTCTGTCCATTTTATTACATATGGTTTGTGAAAGTAATGTTCTTTTTCTGTTAGCACACATACTTTAGACCAAAACAGCTACAGCACTGCAGCAACTGGTTTTCAAATGAAATCTACTCTGTATTTTGTCACCTGAGTTTGTGTGTGTGTGTGT
>NW_007585935.1:0-1261 GCF_000523025.1 Cynoglossus semilaevis | reverse complement strand
ATTTCATTGTAATCTTCCGCTGTGGCATTCTTATAAATATTTACACTTGTTTCAACATCCTTACGTCCAAATATTGAATGTTTTCCAGAAGCTGCGTTTCATATAAATTCATAAAAACATTCACTAGTATAAAATACCCGTACAGATAAATACACCTATGGGCTTTTTTATAAATGTGTTATCTGTTCATGTGCAGCATCATCACTCTGCACACGTCAAATTTCATTGCAGGAATTAGAAGCAGGTTTCTCTGTGTGTGTGGTACTTGTTTTGGCTTCTGGAGACATATGCAGGAACAAGAACTGAGACAAGTTTAGCTTCTGGTGTGACTGACGACATTCCTCCTTACACGCACAACCACACACACATACACAACCACACTCCCAGGGTGTGAATTATGCAGAGGCTTTTGAGTGAGCCCTGTATCTATGTTTGTACCATTACTGCAGGCAGTCGTGGCAGTTTGGACAATAACAAAAAATGGAATAGTTACATTCCTCTATTGCTGTAGGCAGTTTATGTAGTCAGGAACACAAGATATCAGATATGAGATCACCATTGTTTACCGTAAATATAGAAGAAAGTTACACATGGAACCATTCATTTTGATTTAATCACTTATCCTTTACCTTTTGTACTGTAATTCCAAGGTTGTCAACAATATCAATAACAGTTATTTTTATCTCCCAAAATGGCCACTACTGCACACACCATATTTCCCATGATACCTTATCAGGTGCAGGTGTCTCAGCCTTCAAATGTTTAATTCGCTAGAACCCATAAAGAGAGCTTGTTGGAGGAATGAGTTTGAAAACAGGTGTTGAGGAGGACAATAAGGAGCACTGCTAAGACAGAAAAGGAAACAAGGTCAAGAGGAACTTTTGAACTTTGTGAAAGACAAATTATGACATGCACTGAAGAGGTTAGAGCAACAAGAAGAACAATTAGAGCCGTTAAAATTCACACGTTAATTGCATTAATATATTTGTCAAGATGAATTAGACAACCAACATTATCTTAAATATGTAATATAGGTAAGTATCATTATTGGTTTTTCCTCCGATAATGAAAACCCGATACTGCTGTGCCTGGTTTTCGCACAGATCATGTGACCTTAAAATAGTTTTAAAGTTAAAGTGAAAGTATTATTTGTATTGTGCACAAACAGCACACCTCTGCCTTTAGCCCAGTACCTTTCAAATAGTGCGGCTGGCCCGGGGCGGTGAGGTGCCAGGGAGGAGCTTCCAATGGAATATGGCAC
>NW_007585934.1:0-1261 GCF_000523025.1 Cynoglossus semilaevis | reverse complement strand
CCATGCTGTGCCACTTCCTGTCCTCCAACTTTCTGTGGAAAGTATTGGCCAGCAGCAAAACGGTGTCATAGATGTAGCGGTTGCTGATCTACAAAGTGAAAAAAAGAAAACGTGAGGATTTGTGTGAAAACAATGTTATTTATGAATGTCACGTACAGACTTTTAAGTTCTGTCCTTATTTAGAGAGGACTTGTGGTTAAGAGTGCACATGGTTTCTACGTGTACGGAAAGACCTTCAAACATCCTTACACAAAAAAAGCACTTTAGGGGTGTCGTAAATTAAAATGTATTGATAAAACCTTGGCACTATCAGAATAAGAGAGCGAGGCATGAGTCAGAAAATAAGTGGACATTATTCAGCCTGTGATTGATTACTCTGTGATCTCCATGTTAATGAGAATATAATATCCACAGTGACTATAAGTGGCTTGATTCAATGCACAAATATTAACACACTTGCAGATTATGTATACCCAGGAAAAGGTCAAATAAAATGGAATTAAATGTCAAAAAGTTGAAGTGACCTTAGAGATTGAGGACAAGCAAGTCATATTTCAAGTTTACTTCCGCGGAAACCTTGCTAAAAATAAAAAGGAATGTATGTTGTGCCTGGTTCACAGCTACAGCTAATAACAGGTTGAAACATGACTTAGGTACGTAATAATTGTACGGTAATACTTTGCCCTGCTCCTGGATTATAGGAACAGCAGTGAAAAAACCTCTGGAATAATACAGTTCATAAGGGGTCAACTAAATGAGCTGTAGCTAGCCCTGAAACATGATGCATCTTTGTGCTTGTATTTATATTACTAAAAAAAAATAATAATTTGACAAATGAGCATCTGTTGTAAGAGATGAAACAGGAAGTCAGTGAGCAGTAGCGGAGCTGCCTTTTGAAAGTTGAACCAAAAGAAAATAGGTAAAACCCAGACAAAGACGTAACCAGACCAGAGTGTGTATAAAAGACTTAAAAGACTAATAAAGGACTCAGATATTATTGGTATGGTGGCTTCATTTTTAGTCCTTGCACAACCACAACATATTCTTCAGACAAACCAGAACCACACCATAATCAACATCATGAATAGAAAACCTGAATTAATTTATTGTCTGGTTAAAACAGTTTAACCATGGATGGATGGATGACTTAGTTATGATGAATGATTTGGACAAAAACCAACTCACCTCGAGCTGCTGAGCCCTGGGGTTCTTAGGGTCACAGACTGAAGTGTTGATCCTGTGGTTGGGTTTGACACAGCGC
>NW_007585933.1:0-1261 GCF_000523025.1 Cynoglossus semilaevis | reverse complement strand
AGAAAGTTTTTCTACGACTTGATGATTGATTACTGCATCCGACTTGTCAAATACTCGTCTGACAGCCACCACGAGGTTACTAGCGGCTAAATTTAGCAACGAAGAAGAATAAGAAAAACTCGAAAGGCTGATGCACACTACAGAAGAACCAAGAAATTAGTTCTATCTCAGCAACAACTGATTTTTTTTATTTACTTCTAGCACATTTTTGGGGTTTTCTCAGATTTTTCTGGGGAGAATCTTTTTCTAATAAAGACTATTCTGTGATCAGTCAGACTTCGAGGTCAAAGTTACCAGCTTCGCTGTTGCTATTTTGTTGTTTCTGTTGTGCGAGACTCTCTTCCAGAAGGATTTTTGTTCTGGTGATTTCCTAAAATATCTTTGTTTTTGTTCTCAAGAAAATGAAACAGTTCTGGGTTCTCGTAAAGTACCATCCTTTAGACTGGTGCTCCTGTTCTGTCTGGTTTAGGTCTATGTTGTCATTCCTTCATTGTCTGCCATGACAACAAACCCAACTGTAGGGAATGGTGCCTGGTGACGGTACCAGAACTGTTTTGGAACTGTTCTTGTTTTTATGTTCTGGTTCTCTCCTCCGTGGGCGAGGTGGAGTTGACGGACTGGTTTGACACCTCTTGTCTTGAGGCTAGTTCTGTTTCTTCTCAGTCATCTCGCTGTAGGACGTGGCTCAACACGTGGCTGGTGCTGAAGGAAAGAACCACTAACACTTGGCAGACGGACCAAACACTGTCTCCGGAACTATTTTTAGCCCAGACACTTAGACATCGACTATGCTGACATTTGTTTTCCAAGTAAAATTCTTTGTCCGTCTCGAATCCCGGGGCACCAGACGGACGTGCTGTGTTTTATTTCCACCGTCGGTGGGTTCAAGGTCAGGGGTCAAATGTAATATTTAGGCAAATGACAACCGTGTTATTTAGAGAGAACTCTGCTAATGTGACGCAAATGAAGACGAACTGTCAGCGCAACGTTGACCCCTGGTGGTTCACGTGAGGTGCCGGTGTCGCTGCAGCCTGTGTGCTGTCATCAGACTAATGAATGTTGAAACGAGGGCTTCACCGTGACCTGGTCTGTTTGTGCACGTCCACGTGAAAGCAATTTTCCTGATTCATTTTCATTTTGACACCACAGCTGTTTCACGTCAACTTTGATTTCTTGCCAAAACTTATAGTTCCTTCTCATTGATGCCTTTCTCGGCTCAGTGCCGTTAAAACAATAGAATACAATAAGGGATGATCGATAA
>NW_007585932.1:0-1261 GCF_000523025.1 Cynoglossus semilaevis | reverse complement strand
AGCCTGTGTGGGTTGCAAAAACTCACATAGGGAATTTTCTCATTGTGGGATGAGTAAGGGTCTTTTTTTTTTACAACATTAGAAAATCCAATTAAAAGTTCTCAAAAAAGGTTCAAAAGAACCTATTTGTATTGGTAAGAGGGTGCTTTGATAACACACACAAAGATACCATTGTGGCAAATACTTTCTCCCTAAACTCTACAGTGGAACAGAGCTATGGAGAGGAAACAGTGACCACTGACCGTCGGCAGCTCAAAAATAAACCACACTCTTGTGATTTCAACAGGAGTGTGTGATCCAGTGATATTGTCCCATGTCTCTAATGTCCAAATGAGTTCTTTAATCCATTATTTAATCCTGAAAGCACAGGTTTATATATTCTGCATTTATACTCAGAACATTTAAATGTCTAAATGAGAGTTCAGGATCTAAATCACTCCTACATTTCAGAGTAAATTTCCTACGAAGGCAGCAGGTAACTCCTCTACCGTCTCTGCATATCAATCTGCTAATCAGCAGGGACAGCAGTGGCTTCATTCAGCCTTTTCTTCATTCACCCTCCACACCTCTAATTCATATGACCTCTGCCTCTCCAGCACACTGAATCTCTTCCAGCTCTCTGTCACGGCACTGGCTGTTTATTCTGGTGAGCAGTGTATTCTGTTAGCAATAACAAAAAAGTGTCACTATGTGAGTCGGAGATAATAATGAGCCTGTGGTGTCTCTGTCTAAGCAGCAAATCTTAACCTTGTTGACTGACCTCTAGTGGCCAGAGTAATTATGGGGGTGGCCTTCGGGAGCAGTTATTGTCCATGCCACCCACAGAAGACTTTCCCAGCATGACTGCATTCTGACAGGTTTACAGTGAACAACTCATCTTCTTTAGATGATGTGGCCAAAAAGGCTAATGCTAACTAAGTTAGTCTTTAGCCTTTTGCCACAGTACAACTGACATGTGTAGTTTGTTATTTTGGTGTAAATGATCCTTTCTGTTAGCTCTCATGCTAAACGCAAGAACAACATGATATCACTGTTTTCAAATGAACACTTCTTGAAATGGACCGACAATATATCCAAAACATCAGGATAGTTACTAAAAAATAGTATTTTCCAATCAATGGAAATGCCATTTTGATACTGTGCCTGCCACTCGTGTGCAATTCTGAGGGCTTCTTAGGGATCTTGACCTGGATGATTATTGAAAATTAAATTAAAGTTCCACAATGGAGAAATACACAGTGTGAGTCTTTGCAACCCACAC
>NW_007585931.1:0-1262 GCF_000523025.1 Cynoglossus semilaevis | reverse complement strand
ATATATATATATACTTATTCATACTACAATGGGAAAATATTTTGCATCTACTGACCATCTACCCTAACGTGAGCTAAGGCAGCTTTTGAAGGGTTGGTTCGAGGAAGAGCTGTTATACATGAGTAATGAGTCAGGTTAATTTAAAGTGCTGAGCTGTGAAAATGCTGTGGAGATCCAACGTGGCAATGTCAGACAGGTTGTACCACGTCACCAGGCAGTCTGTTTGGCACCTGCAGGTGTAGGTGTCAACCATCTGGTCCAAGGTGTCTACACCTCCTTGGTCATGTTGTAGAATATGATCACTTCTATTTTTATAGTGATAGGTTCACAGTGCAAAGTAGTTGACCATGATAAGGCTGCTAATGAATGCATCAGATCTTCTGTCTCACAATCTTCCCGAGGCCTAACACCTGATATATTTGTGTGAAACACAAATATATCTTATGGCTACAATTGCTATTACTCTGAAGCTCTGACAAAATTCCATGGAGAATGTGTGAAGTAAAGTAAACGTGAATCAGTACTTCCTCCTTCAATTCCTCTTTACAGAATACCTACTTTACCGTAGGTTTAGTCATAAACAGTAGCGCTGAAAGATATAACTTATCTTTCAGCAACATGACTGTTTTTTAATTAACACTATTTTTAAAGCACTAGAGAAAACTTGCAAAAGTTACTAATGAGTAGTCACGCAAATGGAGAGAGTGAGTGCCCTTGATGACACTTAGCATTTGCATTTACACATTCTTTTGGCAGGTGACCTTTTAGCAACAACTTTGTTCTAACTAACTGTTAAAAATAATTCTGACAAGTAAAACTCAACCTGTGATGGAGAAGTTAAAAAGTTTGGAAGGCTGCCTTGGGTCATCTATGATGTATGAAGCCTTTCTTTCTGTCTATTCCCCGTGTGGTAGGAGGAGGTCAAAACAAAGAACCTCCCTCTGGAAAGTGTTGCTTTTAAAGATTTAGAGAAGAAACTTGGAGTTACTACTGTACTGCTGTATTACTACTGTGGTAATAATAGGAAATGGTCAGACAAGAGATTGAAGGGTTTGCAGACAAATTTAAAGAACCAATGTTGAAAGTGTTTGGATGTGAACTGAGGATAGAAATATTCACCTAATGCTGACTGGTCTGCATTTATATAGCACATTTGCAGACCCGAAGACCACTGAAAGCACTTTACACTACAGGTTATTCCATCTTCCTACTGAAAGGATAGATGTCAGGGGAAGACATGTTGAACCTTCTGGGCAAAGGAA
>NW_007585930.1:0-1263 GCF_000523025.1 Cynoglossus semilaevis | reverse complement strand
TACTATATACGATACCATATGTTAAACTAGAGAACTTCAAGTACTACATGTTTGACATGTACTGCAAGTTGAACACATCAGAGTGATACATGTACTTTCAGACAGTACATTACCTTTATTTAAAGTAAATATTTGGCACTGTTTTTAAGCCCTTGAAAACTGAAACCACATCTAAAATTGCAAAATCTGTTGTGTTGTAATAAGACAGTGTCACTGTCGATATAATCGGTAACAAAAGTACTCATTCAAAATTATTACGAATATTTTTATTGTTAATTTTATTATTATTGTGCTATTAAGATGGATTCTGTCTTTCTCTTTTTCTTCCCTCCTCTGTCAGTGTGTGTGTGTGACTTCAGTGACACCATAAAATACATATTACATTTGCTCCACCATTAAAAGCTCATGCATTAAAAACATAAAACATATGAGAAAGATGTTTTCTAAAGTGTTTTTCTTTATTCAGACAGACACTATTCAGAGTGATAAAATAATAATATAATATTAATAATGTTCTTGGGTGGAGAAGAAATAATCCTAAAATAAGTAGATAGATATAAGTAGAACAAAATTCTGCCTTCAGCTACAAATTCCAGCTTGTATTTCTAAAAAAAGGGAGAGATTTAAACTACGAGGGCACTGACGCTTGTTTGGCTACACATGAAGGATCTCTATTAATGACACAGAAAATAAACATTACTGGAGTTAAATATTTATATTTAGATACTTTATCATTTTATGGAATGGTATCTACATCCTTATCCTTATTGTTATTAGACATCTTAATTTGTTGACTCCAGGTTTCTGTTTGGTAGCGTTCTCCTCGGTTGACGTCCAGGTAAGGGTGCCAGTCCTCAGAGGGTGAGCTCATTATCTTTATTCGCTGTAAAAAGTATGGTTTAAAATTGAATACTATATGATAAAACATATGCACACATTTAGCTCTAGCAAGCACCATCCCTTATATTTATACACAGTGTCATTCACGTACTGTACAGGTATATTTAATGTATCCACATAAGACCCACAGTTGTCGGTGTTAAATTAGATGTCTAAAACAATGTTTACCAAACACACACATTACATTGCGAAAGGTGTGTGAAGTAGATCCGCAAGGCCTTTACTTTAAAGGCAACTATTTTGGTTTTGTCTTGTGATGCACTTGTCTTGTGTGATCATTCAAATGTGTCTGTTGAAGCAACTGTATAATACTCCACAGTATTGTTGGCAACAGTCAGGCGTTCTCTCATGGGAAAAGTTTGA
>NW_007585929.1:0-1264 GCF_000523025.1 Cynoglossus semilaevis | reverse complement strand
GACCAGGCGTGGGCAAACTTTGACTCGCAGGGCCACGTTTGGTTCTGAGGTTTGACGGGGGAGAGGGGGGGGGCAGGTCAGGAGCAGATGGAGCGATGGTGTGAACTGAGACAAATGACATGTGAAAGTCATTCATGAAGGCTAAATGCTTTAATGCTTTTAGCCTTCTAGCCTTCCTTTTTCCATTAAGGGGAGTCAACGTTGAAACAAATTACAAAATAAAATGACATTATTTCACAACATAAATGAACCTTCATTCTGGAGATGGAGATTGCAGGAGAAGGGCAGAAATATAATGACACTTGGACAAGTTTGACAGGCTGGATTTAAAAGCCAAACGGGCCACAGTCGGCCCCCGAGCCACAGTTTGCCCATGCCTGGATTAGATTATAAATAAATAAAAGAATAAGTAATAAGTGTAAAAGTATGGTGTTACCCAGTAGAAACTTCAATGCATTTTTCAGATTATATAAGTATACACTGTATATGTATGTGGTATATATAATATATATTCTCACATGATTATTATCGCCCATCGTGTAAAAACGTTAAGTTAGAAGTATGATGTAAACAAACAACTTACATGATGGTAAAAGTGTAATAAATAAAATTATTATTTTTCTTTTTAATCTTAACAATTTCAAAACATTCCACATATTTTCCTCGTAATTGTGCGACATTGTAGACTTGGCTCATGGCTACTGTTGAAAATCTTCACTGCATCTCTACAGGCTGCTGAAAATGTGTTGCTGTGTTGACAGCAGCGCTGCACATATTCCGAGCTGGAAACACAAGCAAAACGCCTTAGGGTTGTTGCGCTGATATACTGTAGCTCTGAAGAAGAAAAAAAGACTTGGACCGACGTGTGTTTAAATTCACCATCTGTTTGATTGTAGCTGTCTGGTTTAATTCAGATAATGAAAAAGTAATTAAAATAAAAAATAAACAAACGTTAAAACTCCTGACAAGACAAACAATTCAGCGCCTTTGGAGTGTTTGTTTTTCCTGTTTCTTACTTTTTCTTGTATTTACAACTCAAAGTCCCTGGTGAAGTTTATATCGGCTCGTCATCAGCATATACATTAAAGCTTCCTGTAGCACATTTTTAATGTTGGAATTTCACCTGCTGATATTCAGCAGATGGGTGTCACATGGCCTGAGATGAGGTCATATGTCACATGACCTGACTTCTCTTGGGTCATGTGACAGGAAGTGGGTGGGGAAATACTAAAAAAAACAGGAAGAAATAGTTTTAAAATCACAT
>NW_007585928.1:0-1264 GCF_000523025.1 Cynoglossus semilaevis | reverse complement strand
TTCTCGGGTTTTGTATTTATCGCGAGAAAGAATTATATTAGAGAAGCAAAGTTCTACTCACGTTCCCTCAGTCATGGTTCTGGTGCCGTCTCTCAAACTAAACGTAAGTTTTTCTGTGACAGAGTCGAAAAGTATGTTTTCTGCCTCTTTCTTCTTCGGCTGGGAACTGTAGTGCTGTTGAACACGCAGGTAACCACTGACTAAGTCATCCACACTGCACTTCCCAGCAGGCTCAGCGGCGACATCCGAGGAACGTTTTCTAGTGGAGCGACATGAGCAGAGACCCGGCTGTCCAATCACAGCATGACTAGGCGGTGCAATGGGCGGGGCCCTAGTGAGGTCCGCCAATCAGAGCAGCTAACGCTGCGACGACGAACTATGCCGGGTCCAAGTGTCTCCATGGCAACTTATTAGTTCAGTTAGTAAAAAAAAAAAAACTTTTTCCGACTTTATTTCGATAATTTTAATCAAAACAACACAGTTTAGAGTCTCAGGCTTAATGTTGTTATTGTGTCAATAAGATAAAAAAAACCTTTTCTTTACATATTTATTTACTTAACACGTCAAACGGAAATAAAATCAGAATCCCACACATACAGTATAAAAATATTAACATTATTAATACAAATATAAATCATTAAAACTACGAGATCTAAGAGACCAAGAGATCAAATCAAACTGAAAATAATTTTAAAAAAAGACAGCTGTCAATCATTAACGATGTTGAACAGACTGCTCAGCTCCAGTCCACAGGCTAGCTCTTCCTCTTGGCTTGCTAAAATCTGCCGCTCCAGTTCCTTCATTTGCCATTTCAGGGACAGAGTCTTTGGGGTGTTTTTGGGACACACCGATTGTTCCAGCAGGTCATCAGACTCCTGAGATGTGGACACAATGAGATATGCAATTACAATTACTAGTTTGGTGGGGGACGGGGAGAAGGGGGACGGAGACGCTCACTTAGGGATTGGATAAAGAGTCATACCTGTGTTATACTGATTTCTCTTGATTTGCGTGTTCGGGGTTGATTGATGGTTTTGGGCATGGACAGCAGGATGGACGAGGGGACGAAGAGTGGTGTGGACAATGGATCCAAGGCGTCACCGTCCACCCACCGCTGAAGCTGCTCCATGCTCCTGTACAGAGGTCATGTGTTCAAAACATGTGACATAGATATTTTTTATTTTTTTTACTTTTTTTTTCTTTTATTATATCGTCCTTTGATATGACTTGTTCGTCGGTTTTACCGTCTGCTTTCAGCCTTCTC
>NW_007585927.1:0-1265 GCF_000523025.1 Cynoglossus semilaevis | reverse complement strand
AATAATAATCATTTTATAGTAAAAGAAGAAAAAAAAATCAAAAATTGCGTTGTCTGTCACAGTAGGGTGGCGCTAATCATATTCAAAGAAGTTAAATAAATAATCCGTCCCGCCGAAAATGTTATTAATTTATATTATCATTATACTGTACTTCTGCCTTTTTCCTGCAATGTCTTTAGTTCCCCAATAGATGGCGTAGAAACAACTTTTAGCATTTTAGGCTTCTTAGTTGAAGCACTTACAGGAGAACATTAGGGAACCGATGCGAAATACTGTAAAGGACACACATAACGGCTGCGGAACATTCTAGAAACAGTCTACATTCAGTTTCACAACTAGGTTGTTTGGTCATTGGACAATCTTAATTGAACTTAGATGTAAATGTGACAGACTTTCTGTGGCCTTGCAATGTATTCGTGACATATCCAGCACGTGCTCTATATTATTTACTGCTGTCTGTTTGGAACCTAGAATGTATGTATGTAAGACATGGATGCAGCCGTTGTACTGCAGGCTAGGTGGCAAAGTGAAACCCCAGATCAAAAAAAAAAAAAAATCAGCCACTAGGTGTCAGTATATCATCGACGTCAGCTGTCAAGTCACACGACTGTACTGTATACATTAAACTGCCATCCTACACACACGTAGACCACTTTATTTCATTTCCTTATTTCTGTCAGTGCGATCAATATCTAGCCATGAACTTTATGGTTGTAAAAACAATTACAAACCAGGTTCATTTAGAAACCTAATGTGTTTTTTAAGTAATTATTTATTATTACTTTTTCGGTCCAATTTTCAGTTTTTTTTTTAAATAGAATAAATTAGCTACTAAAACAAAAGGTTGGCTAATTTTTTTTTTCAACATTTTAAATGTATTAATCTAAATAAAATATCAGGGGGCTTTTTCTTATTGCTACAATTTTCCACTCTATGTCCATCTTGAACGTCAGTGCCTTTTGAAAACTTGACTGTTACACATAGAAAATGACCAACGCCCACCGTCTCCGGTTAAATTCCTGCAAATTAGTAAAGGGATCATAATACTTTATATCATATGTGAACATGAATGTAGAACACAATTTTTACGACCAACCACAGAAATCCCAACTGCATGACGATATTATATCATTCCATGGGGCGGTGGTTCCCAAAATGGGGGGTGCGGACTTATTGCAGGGACGCAGCAGGTCAAAGTAATTTAGGTTGTTTTTAAGTGTTCAGAATATTATTCGGTGGTGTTTTGAAGCAATAGCTGTGAATGT
>NW_007585926.1:0-1267 GCF_000523025.1 Cynoglossus semilaevis | reverse complement strand
ACTGGTTTTGCGAGTCGCTTGATGAAGAAAAACAGACTTTTAAAACTTTTTTTTTTGCTAAAAAACTGTTTGAAAATAATAAATGTGTTTATGTCAAGTTTTGTCGTGGTTTATAAGTGTAAGGGTTTGGTTTTGTATAGATGTTAACATTGAAAACCTGCTCTAGTCCAGTGTTTTCCTAACGTTTTTTCTGGGGACCCATATTTTAACTCGACCCAAAAAAAAAACTCTTGAGACCCATCTGAGGGTCCCGACCCAGTCTTTGGGAAACCTTCTTTTTGGGAATTGCTCTAGTCAATGTCTTGCTTTACAGCAGCTGATTGACTGACAAATGCGTTTACTGTAACTCGTATACAAAGCAGTATAAATTCTTTTAAGGATTTAAAATCATTCAAACGTATTTGCTTTAACTTGTGTCTCTGTATCAGTCTCTCAGTTTCACTTAGTCGATCATTTCTCGTGCCACAGATTCGAGGGATGCTTGTTCCAAAGGTGTTGAGTGTGGAAACGAAACGTTGCTAAAATGCGTTTAGTTCCGACTCTGGTTACACCTCGTTAATTTGTCCCCGTTGACCTGAGACAGCACCAGAGACAGGATGCTTAGATCGCTGAGATAAGTTTGCACTGGAGAGTCTTCAGAGCTGCGTGGTTCGGTGAGAGGATTCTAGAATCTATCCTCTTACACACAGGGAGCCAGCGCAGTTATTTACGGCCATGTCTCATGTAGTTTATTTGCCCGCCGTCGGTCAGCAGGAGTGTGGACATCTGCTGGTGACTGTTTGACTGTCCACTGATAGGTCTGTCTCTGAATATTCCACACTGCTCAGTGTGAGCCCGTTTTAGGTCCGTGGCGATCTCACTCACTCAGCACACCAGGTGCCAAGTACATACTGATCCTTCCATCTTTAACTGCTTATCCTGTTAAGGGTCCTGAAGTGCAGCC
The DNA here is from genome assembly GCF_000523025.1 of Cynoglossus semilaevis. Classification (NCBI taxonomy): domain Eukaryota; kingdom Metazoa; phylum Chordata; class Actinopteri; order Pleuronectiformes; family Cynoglossidae; genus Cynoglossus; species Cynoglossus semilaevis. The sequence continues at coordinate 324 of NW_007585926.1, read as the reverse complement.
AGCAGCAGAGGGCAGTGGGCGAAATGCTGAGTAGACCCTTGGGCATTTGGTCGTTTTCATAGCAAAACCAGAAGAGTTAGCTTTAGCTTAACATCTAAACTTAGCTTCATTTCAGGATATCTGATGGATGTACTTCTTATCCCACCTACTGTATCTGAGACAGTGTTTCCTAACCTTTTTTTTTTTTTTTTCGGGGTTCGGCTCATTTTGCAGTAGAAACATCCTACGGCACCAAAATTAAAATGTCACCAAGGTTGTGTACGTACAATGTGTAAAAAAATTAAAATACTTATGAAACTGGGCCTGTTGAGTTAAACACAAAGT
>NW_007585925.1:0-1268 GCF_000523025.1 Cynoglossus semilaevis | reverse complement strand
GTCCTCTGCCTTTAACCCCCGCCTTCAATCACCTGAACCGTCAAGTGAGAGGCCGTGGAGCAGTGTGTGCGGACTGGGCCATGCACAGTGCTCCTCGATGAGAACTAGTGGCTGGTGGATTCGAACTTGGAACCCTCCGGACACGTGTCCGCTTCCTTAAGCCGCCACTTCTCTCAGGAAAGAGCAATTTATGCTTTCCACGGTTTCATGTCGGTATGTCAGCAACGTGTAATTTCCAGCCTATTTTGTGGTGTGGCACAATTTATCTGCTTCCTATTTTCTTTCTCCTTCTTTCAGATTTTTCTTCTGAGGTTGCTCAAGCAGATAATCTGTCTCAATTTCACTCACTTTCTTGCCTTCTCTCTCCTTGGGAGTGACCTGGATAGACCCAACCGAAATGAACAAAACACCTTTTTGTTCACACTCAGTGTGGAAAATAAAGGACACAGTTGCGCGGCGAATTGTCATAACGACTGAGCAATGCATCGCAAGAAGGTCAAAGGTGAGACAAAGATTAAAAAGATTTGAATATAAATGATCAACTCATCATACATGAAGATACGATAGAAACTGGATGTGATGGAGAGACGCAGGGTTCAGCTTCATGTGGAACTCGAGGTCCTGGTACCCTTGTTCGATCTCCAGGACTTTGTTCATTGCTTTGCTGTTTTCACCATGACAAATTAAAATGAAGTTGATTTTTGTATATATAAAACAACACAAACAAACAATAAAAAAAAACAATAATTACCGACTGTAACGTTAATTGCCTCCTTTCTGAGATGCCAGCGCACATTGCTTAAAAAAAATGAAAGCACGAAGCAGCACTAATTGGCTTTTTCTACACACAGCATTTGTGGCAGGTCACTAATTAATCTCCATTACCTTGGAAACAAGGCAAATTGCCACAATTATGGCCAACAAATATTGATTAATAAAGTGTGTACATGAAAGCAGAGGACGGAAGACGGGGAGTCATGTCATGGTTTTCTCTTTTGTCTGCTGTTATGGCCCGTTGATGACGTAAAATATTATTCAGTTAAGTCAACTCTGTTAAGTCAACTCTGTTAAGTCAACTCTGTTAAGTCAACTCCGGCAGGATTGTTTGTTTTTTTTTTAAACAGTTAGAAAGAGCTATGTTATATCATTAAATCACAGTTCTATACATTTGTCTAATTTTTGTGGACAATCAAATTATATTAACAATAAACCTTACTTCATATTTTACTTGAATTCTTATGTAGGTCCAAATATTATTATTATTATTA
>NW_007585924.1:0-1269 GCF_000523025.1 Cynoglossus semilaevis | reverse complement strand
ATTCTAATGGACCAGAACATTCAAACTGCATGTAAAGAAAAGAGAGGAAATATGGACGTTTTCTAAATAAGAATGACACAATTCCAGCATATTCCACTTGCTGCGGTCAGGAATCCAGGAAACCAACTCACGTTTGAAGAGTAAACATTTAATATCGCCGTTGTACTTAATTGAAAAGCATTTAAGACTTGTTATCCGAGCATTCAATCATGATTCGGCCACAATCAGGTTAGCACGTTAGCCTAAGAGAGGCTAGCCAATAATGAGTTATTCAAAAGCTAACCCAAAAACTATGCTTTTGCAGCACTGACAAACAACATTATAAATATAACTTTAAAATAGAAGGCGTTATCTGGAATTTGTTTCCAAAGCACAAGGTCAACCGATGAAGCTTCCGCCTATATGCCAACGCAAAACTGTTAGCAAGCTAATTCTAATGCTAACACGGACCGTTAGACTTGGCAACTGAACCTTAACAAAATGGTCCAAATGTCACACCATAGCAAACATGGAATTTCCTAGTGTTGTAAAATAAATTGTCGTGAGATCGCCGTCACTGTCAGATTCGCGCTAATCATTAAAACCATACTTTTATTAAACTTAAACGCAGTTAACACCGTGCTACATCGAATTAGCATGTTAGTCGTCATCGACCATTTCACGTACCATGTACCAGGTTCCCAGGATGATGGTCCCGGTCCGGACATGGCAACATCCACAACATCTGGTGGTGTACAGTCGTTCTCGACTAGGCTTAAAATGATGCATGTCCTCCACGAGCGTAGGGAGAAACATCAGAGATGAGTTGGTCGCAAGCAGGGTAAAAACAGAAGCCTCTTACAGCAACAGCAGGAAGGGACACCAAGACGCAGAAACGCCCACCAGCACGTCCACCCGAACAACCTCACGACACCAGAGATGAAAACAAACGCTCTGACGTTAGAGGAAAAGGCGGGACTAAGGGTCGACTATCAAGGTGTCGGCCAATTGTGACGCAGAGATTATTTACAGATTATTACCTATATATAAAATATTCTTCCTGTCATAAAGCATTTCTGACAATTTCTCACCTGTTATTTCCTATAATTTTTGCGTTTTGAGTCTTTCGACTGTAGTTCAGCCTAATACAAATAATTGTAACTCAAACAGCAGACAGAGTATGTTGGCAAAAATTCAACAAATACTACAAGAATTATAAGGCATTTCTTTATTCACAGTTAAACAGCCACACAAAACAGTCAATCACATCTCATGGCACACACTACAAGC
>NW_007585923.1:0-1270 GCF_000523025.1 Cynoglossus semilaevis | reverse complement strand
TGGGGGGGGGGGGGGTTGAGAGACAGAGCAGGCAAACAGATACAAAGAGTCTTTGTGTCAATGCAGTGGCTCTACGACTGATGATAAGCAACACTAAAATCATGTGTAATTTGGGTGACGTGCAAGGTCAGTACCACCAGCCATACCATCCATTTTGGGTATCTGTGGTTGGGACACTTCCTGGTATGATGTGCTAAGGTATAGGGGATTCACTTGTAAAAAAGTAGGCTGGCTGAGCTCCACTGTTACACAAAGAGCCTCTCTGCCAGCTGGGACTGTAGGAGGCGAGGTCACTGCTCTTTCAGCTCTGCCTCACAAAGCCTACATTTCCTGTATTCTTCAATTTCCAGGATTTTTCCATTCACCTCTGCGGTCCTCGCTCCATACGTGCACTGTACTTATGAGCGCACGCTGTTTCGGGGAAGCGCACACACACACAAATACCCACAACAGCACCTCATGCTGGTCTGTTCATACAGAGGAATTACAGCAGCATCAGGCTGGGCTGAATGTAATTGCACAGGTCTTACCTTCCCCCATTGGGCCCTGGTGGAGAGCAGACGGAGACCCCTCTGGCATGGCACTCAGGCCTCTGGAGCTGGAAAAAAATATATATACATGTTCAAAAAGATTCTTAACCTCAGCACAGAGCACATGGCAGTGAATACCATTTTTGGGTGGGTTCATATGACAGAATAACTTTGCTTTACAGTAGGGCGGTCGACGGAGCAGCTGCAGGCACGGGGTCTAATCAGCTCTTATATAAAAGGGGAAATTCTTCCCATTCTCCTGCATGCTGCTCTGCATTAGCTCATGTCAGCTGCTCGACAATGTATAGAGTAATGGCTGAGATATGAGGGGAGGATGTGACATTAGTTTAGTGCAGCTGACTACCAAAGGTAAGGCTGAGTGTAATTGACCATATCAGGAAATCAGTAGCTGCAAAATGACATTTGCTGTAAATGGAGGAAATGGAGAGTTCAAACTTTAGGCTGAACGTTAGAAGATTGATACAAATTCTATTTCTTAAAGAGGCCGTAACCTTTGTAGAAATGTATTAGCACCAAACATGTATAATCTGCTTACGTTCTTGAATCGTAATTACACAAGCAAAACAAACAACAACAGCTCTGATAACGTTACGTTTACCACTGGGTCAGATACGATTTAATTTAGAATAAATTGTTCAGCAGATCAAGTGTTTTACTTGTGTCCTCTTCATGAGGTACAGCATTGGTCCCCAACCATTTTTGTGGACCAGTAATACCGC
>NW_007585922.1:0-1270 GCF_000523025.1 Cynoglossus semilaevis | reverse complement strand
ATAATCACCGAGGCAGAAAATTATTAATAGAAATGACTTCTGAGGAGATATATATATATATATATATTACAAGTCATGTAGCAAAATTCAATTTTTTAATTTTTATCATTGCAGGTACTGTTCAGTTGAACTTCCTGTTTGCCCTCCCGTCTCATTTGTAATATATGTGCTTATCCTATATCCCCGTTTACCCTCACTTAATGCATATCCTGATTTCCCGTTTACCTTCTGCAGGTAAATGTTGGGCTCAGCATTCTTGTTTTCAGAGAATTGTACATTTCGGCTGAAGACGGTGTGTCTGTAGCAAAGGAAGTCGCTTCGGTTCTGGAAGGTTTCTGTCATCTCTCCTGGTGACACCACCCTCTTTAGCATGTCATCCACTCGTGCTGATTCGCTGAACTCCATCTCATGGATCCCGTGAACAGCCAAGGCCTGATATCTGTGAACTTAAAACACACAAAACCTTAAATGTCAAATGTCATTCTTCACCAAAATAAACTAACTAGTCATAACTTTAGAACCAGCGAGAATTACGTTTGAGGTGAAAGCGCCGTCCGTGTTTGAAGACATCCGTAGTGAAACCGTCAACTTTGTCAATGGTCCTTTGCTCCAGGTGGTCCCGTCGATTCATGTACTGTTCAATCACCGTTGTGACATCAGTACCTTTAACACGCACACAGTTAAAAGGCAGAACCTTTTTACTCAACATCCACATGTTCACTTGTTCCTCACTTACATTTGGTATCGCTGTATTTGATGAGTCTAGTGACAAGTCCGTCTGTCCTTAGAAACTGAGCGTATCTCTGCAGCTTGGACTTCCTGTAATTAACGACCTTGTGTCCCCTGGGAAAACGTGTTTCCAGATCTGAAAGAGAAAAGATGCAGCAGAGAACCCACGGTCAAGATAGGAGGAAATGGATGCAGCTATACAGTTTACCACCAGAGGGCGCCTGTGAACGTTTAAAAAAACTATATAGTTCATGACAGTTGATTTCTGTTAGTTAATTTTTGGTAGTCTTAAAACTAAAAAAACAGAAAGTGAGGCCAGACGACTTTCATAAGGCCGGGTAATAACCAATCACTGGTAGTGATCAGTTACCGCAGCTGTTCAGCTGGGACACAGACAACAATCTCTGCTCTCTGCACAAAGCAGGTGTCGGTGATGACATCACTGCTGTAAACTGAATCAACATCTGACCAAGAGTCAGGTGAGCTTAGCACTGAGTGGTTCATTAGCACCAAAAGGTAAAGGTACAGAAACCACAGCAGG
>NW_007585921.1:0-1270 GCF_000523025.1 Cynoglossus semilaevis | reverse complement strand
GACGTGGCCCTATCTGCTGTTGTAACCTACATGTAGTACATTTCCCCAGATTATGTCCATGTTCATCAGACTGTCGCAGACTGTCCAGGCAGACCAATCCTAGCGCCATTCTCCAACTGCGATGTTGCTGGTCACTATGCCCTTACTAAATATTGTAACATTCAAATAGAATCTAAAAAAGGTGCTCTAAAGTGACATGCAAATTTTAATAGCTGGTGGTGTTATCTGTGATGCCGCTTAACTGCAACTGAAGAAGCGATATTGCTCAGTGAACACAGCTCAACAGCAGACCTGCATGCGCACACCTATAATCAAATACAGGTATGTATTTACTCAAAATGCAGGGTAAAGCAGGGAAGATAAATACTTTTTCAGAATGACTAAAGCATATCCTGGACCTTTTGACTTTTTATCTCATCTTCCATTTCCTTTCCCTGACTGGAAACATTGTAATTTATCTTCCAGGTGTAGGGACCATGAAAATGAACCACTGGTATACACAAATGTTTTTAACCAGGTGAATTACATATAATGGAAGGCTGAATTAAATTAACAAACTAGAATCACATTTACCTGTGGTCAGGTCAAAGGTATTTTTATACTGCCCTATGAAAACAATGACAGGATGTTGTTGTTCACTGAACTTCTATGTTTTACATCATGACTCAGAGCTTGACACTGCGATGAAAGTGAGATGGACAGATCTGGGTATCGAGGCCACTGCTCTTACTGCGAGGATGTTTGGTAGTGAAAGCAAGTGTCACCACAGCTAAAATCTTCGCACAGCAATCTGGTCGAGTCAGTTCTATTTATAAGGTGGGGGGATGGGAAAGTCCAGAGGTGGCACTACAACACTGTCTTCTCCATCCTGAGGGAAACTCTTCAGTTGTATGTGGCTAATGGGATTGGGCAAATGAGAGAGTGTGGGGCTATCAGCAGCTCACTGCAGGAGTGAGGAAGGCCACAGTGTTAATGCTTATGTAACAGCGAATATCTATGAATATAAATATGTGTTCACGACACGTCTCTGGTGATGTTACTGCGCAGCCGAGAGATTTTGACAACATGTCTGTGTGCTGAACATTTCCTCTCCTTCTCGATGCAAATTAAAAAAGTTAAATATTCTCTAGTTCGTGACTCAATAAATTATAGAAATTCAGATATGACATTAGCTCAGTGGAACTCAACACAGTAATGCACAAGTTGAACAAAGTACATTTTAGATTTGCCTTCTCATCTTGAAGACAGTTATAGCTAAATTAAATAAGTA
>NW_007585920.1:0-1271 GCF_000523025.1 Cynoglossus semilaevis | reverse complement strand
GTATAAAAAGTTTATACTGAGAGTTGGAGTTATAATATTGGTACCAGTTGTGAGGCTCTAGTTATGGAAAGTAAAAAAGTGTATCCATTTTTACCAAGAGGGTTGTCGGTTAGATTCTTGACATATTTACCTACGTAAATACTTTCTGTCACAGAAACAAAAGATTACGTGCAGCTGTCAGCAGTGCCCCTGGAGTCGGCCACCCACAGTGGGGAGGATGTGGCCGTGCTGGCCCGTGGACCCATGGCGCACTTGTTCCAAGGTGTCAATGAGCAGAACTACATCGCCCATGCCATGGCCTACGCTGCCTGTGTGGGCGCAGACCTGAGGCACTGCCAAGAGCCAAGTGAAACTTTTGCCACTGCTCCTGTCGAGAACATGTCAAGGACTCTTCACAGCTCAGCAGCGATGGTCAGCAGTTTCTTCAGTGTGATTCTGGCTTATACATTGCTGATGTAAGACGCTGTTAAAATCTGTGAAATCCTGTAACACTGGCCAGGTTTAAGAGGTCCATGCTAACGCGGCTCCCATGGTAGAGTCTAACACTTCCACAGAAATATAGAAAAGAATATATGAAACGATGCAGATGGTAATCAGCCTACTCTCCTGTACTGTTAGACAATAATATATTTATAATATAGAGCGATACATCAAGCACTGCTTTTTGCTTGTGGTGTTAAAACTACTGATTTTCTCTGTGGTCTCTGGAGCACTGAACATTTGTCATAGTGAAACATAAAAATTATTCCCATTAATTCAGAGCTCTGCTTCCCAGTGTTTACAACATATAATTGTACAGTATCATACCATCATATATATACAATAAGCTACCACTAAATCTGTACAGTATCATACCATCATATATATATATACAATAAGCTACCACTAAAGGATCAGAAGTTTTGGACAATACTTTCTTTTAAGTTCTCTAATAAAATAAATAAAGTTGTTTCGTCATTTAAATATTTTTATAATCATAACATATGTTTGTTGTTTTGTTTATTTGCCTAATTTAGGTAAACCTTATTTTCATGATTTATGTTTGTACATGTCACTATAAGGATTATTTTAATATAAAAGAAATTGTATTTGAACCAAAATAGTGCCATGATAAATGGAGCGACCTAAATCACACAGGATTGGTGGACAGTAAGGCCGTATTTTCCAGAAAGCTACTACGTTAGACGGCAGTGCAAAGAAAAAGTATCTATATGTTTTACCTGGTGGGGTCTGTTGAACAGCTTCTGTTGAGGGGGCTGCTGCTGATGGGG
>NW_007585919.1:0-1271 GCF_000523025.1 Cynoglossus semilaevis | reverse complement strand
CATCCGATCCCGGACCCCGGATGATTGCTTTTTCAATCTTTCGCGAACAGTGTTTTGTGTACAGGTTCATACACGAAACCAATGAAAATAATTAGATCACTGTTGCTTTTCGGTGATCCAAATCAATAGCAACTTTTCCACTTCTTCTAATGTCTGAGATCTTTGCTTGATGATCACAGTCCCTACTTTGGTTCAACCTTTGCTTCTCTTATTGTTCCCTTGTTCTTTCAATGATGGTACAAGTCAATGACTTTGCTAAGTCGTACCATGAAGCTAGATCTGAAAAAATATAATCTTTCTTCACTTCTATTGTTATTTCCGCCTTTGCACTTTCACGAGCCTTTCTAGGTCCCATGGGGATTTATGAACAACAACACGAGAAATAGTTCTTAGCGTCTATATCCTGAGGCGCGGATTGACGCCGATCACTTGCTGCTTGCGCGGTATTGTTGGCCGGATGGCAAGCGAGTTATGTTACGACAACCAGGGCGATTTTTAGTTAGAATTTTTGTTCAAAACATCCGATTTGTTCAAAAAGGGACTAGGTTGCACTCTATGTCGGAATGTTGTGGGGAGAGGTTCCCAAATTACTGCGCTCTAGACTACTTTACTGCACAAATCGGTTGACTCCTCAAACATCAAATCTAAAAATCAAAATCACTGTCATAATAGCAGAGCAAAACATAGTCATCAATGTGATTAAAACTCAAAACAAAGTTCCTCAGTTACGGTAGCTTCTTGACACCCCCCCTGCAGACCTAACAGTGTTTGTGCTAGAGCTTCCAGCTGGGTGCTTCACCACATCGTTGTCTGGAAGATTAGGTGACAACAGAGATGCATGTTTGTGTTTGGAACCAGTTTGCATTTGCTCACAAGGCCGGGGGGGGAGGGTAAATACCTTTCTAGGACAACGTAACCAGTTCCAGCTCATTTGACCTTTTCTCTCATTTTCCATGCTTTCCACGACTGGAGAATAAGTTAATCATTGTCCAAGAAGTGTGGAAATCCTGTCATTTGCTTTGTACATAACGTTATATTTTTACTTGTTACCATACCTGTTTCTCAGGCTTGTAGGTTGAAGGTTCCAAGCCTGCACTCCCCTAGCTTCTTGCTAAGACTGGTTTAAAGGCAAAGGGTGCATTTTGTTCTCTACACTGTATAAAGAGGTCACTCTCCTATCGCGGTAGTTGCGTTCCAAGACCAACCGCGAAAAAGGAAAAGCCGCAAAGTAGGGGCATGATATGTAGTTATTATATTATTTTTGTATATAT
>NW_007585918.1:0-1271 GCF_000523025.1 Cynoglossus semilaevis | reverse complement strand
CTTGATTTGTTTTTCAATGACAGAAAAATCTTGAAAACGCTGGTTGAATTCTGTCACGAGAGATGTAATCACAGAGACATATTTCTCCTTTTTAGCAGAAAGGTCTGCCTTTGGAAAAGCAGACTTGATTTCAGCCAGCGCAGGGAAGTGTGCAGCATTAAAGCTTCGTAGATGTGTCTCAAATAGGCGGAGCTTTACACAGAAGGCTTTCATGTGCGCATACAGATGTGACACCAGCTGTTCTTTGCCTTGTAGGCTCTTGTTAAGTTTATTATTATTATTAGATGATGAGGGAGATCAACTAAAAATGCCAAGTCTGCCAGCCACAGAGGGTCACTCAGTTCATGAAGAGGTCGGCCCTTCTCTCTCAAAAACTTGTCCATTTTCTGATCTCAGAATAATACCGCTGCAGCAAAGAGCCGCGGCTGAGCCAGCGCACATCACAGTGGTAGAGTACATCCCCGTATTCAGCATCCACGTCAGACAAGAAAGCTTGAAATTCCCTGTGGTACAGTCCTCTAGCTCGAATTATGTTGACGGTTTTCACAACAGTGTTCATCACATCGCCCAGCTGGACAGTCTTGGCACACAGTGCTTCTTGGTGGATAATACAGTGCATCCTCACAGCCTCACCTCCGCTCTCTTTTACCTTGGCGCACACCATGGATGCCATTCCTTTGCGCTCACCCGTCATGGCCGGAGCTCCATCCGTTGTCACTCCACAGAGTTTGTCCCATTTAAGCCCCATCTTTTCAACTGCCTCTGACACAGCGTCAAAAAGATTTCCACCCGTCGTTGTGCCTTTTAGGCTCATCATATCGAGCAGCTCCTCCGTACAGCAAAAATTGTCATCGACTCCGCGCAAAAAAATTAACAGCTGTGCAGTGTCTGTGGCGTCTGTGCTCTCATCGCACGCTATGGAGTAAAAAGCGCAAGCTTTGTCTCTAAGCTGAAGTTTCACGTTAGCTGATAAGTCCTCGATTCTCCGCACCACTGTATTTCTGGATAAGCTGACGTTGTTGAAATCCTGCACTTTTTCTGGGCACATTACTTTTGTCACTTTAATAAGGCACTGTTTTATAAAATCACCATCTGAGAACGGTTTGCCATGCTGGGCAATGAGTTTAGCGACTTCATAACTTGCTGTCGTGGCTTTTTCCTGTGTTTTGTTAGAACGAAAAAAAAACTGCTGTTGAACTTGCAGACTAGCTGCCATTTGCTGGAATTTCTGTGTGCACCTGTGTGCACCTGTGTATGATGCGTAGCTCTGA
>NW_007585917.1:0-1271 GCF_000523025.1 Cynoglossus semilaevis | reverse complement strand
AGTACTTATATAGGAATGTACTGAAAGGATCGTTTGTGTTTGTGTTCGTCGATGTACAGTATCCTGTCCTCGGTAGCTGTAATACCGTTGGCATTAAATGGTACCTAGAGGGCGCCAACGCTTCACACTGAGCCTCTGCTGTTCTGTACTTTACTGAGACGATGGAATGAAACGAATCATGTCAAACTTCTGACTCTGATAAATGTGACTTTAGTGGTGCATTATAACAAAAAATATAGAAGGAAGAATAGATGGTAAACTAAGATATGAATGAAACAACAAGCAAATTCTGACTTGCTACTTTTTGGCTTTTTGGCATTTCTCTAAATACTAAGTCATCATTAGCAAATCATTTTTGCAGACTTTGAGACATTTTTATGATGATTTTTTTTCCTATTTTGCTAAAGAAACCCCAAGACACTTCAAAGATTTTTTTAGAACACACCACCTCAGAAAAAGCAGAACAAAAGCTACCACCAAATCTGAAACACACTTCTGACCTCAGCGTACCACAACGATCACGTCATCCGCCAACCTGTCAAATGTTTCTGCAACACACTGACGTTTCCTGTGTTTTCCCAAAGGAATCCAGACGTCAAAAGTTGCGGGACGGGCTCAATCAGGCCAGAGCTTTTAGCTCCGGAGCATAAATCACCATCAAGGAATATGTTTTTAAGGAAACAACTTATCATTCTTGAAACCTCCGGGGCTTCACAGTATCTTCTGAGCTGATCAGAGTGAAGGCCGTTCCTCCATCTGTGAACACAGACGGCAAGCAGCCAAAGAGAACAGAACTGAGGGCCTGGGTTCTGCCTGTGGGTGTAATGAATTAGTAATTGGTGGAAGATGTTGACATAACACAGGTGCTTGGCTCTGACAGGCTGGAGTCCATTATTTAGGCAGGTGTTGTGGAGGAAATATCATGCTAACAGCAGCTCGTTCTGCATCTGACCTTTTTTTTCCTGGACAGAAAACGCTGTTGTGACCTTTGAGAAACACAGAGCAGTAAGTGGTTGCTGCCTGAGCGGCTGCCTGATCAGAAATGCTCACTCACGCTGAATACTGATCCAATAAAAACATGGATGCATGTCAGGTCAGATCTGCCCGAGAAGGAATTGATTGGAGGATGAAGCGCAGCAGGTGTCACCCTTCACTCTCCTCTGTTTCACCCTTCTACGCTTTTACCTCACCCATCCTTCTACTGTTTTCATAGCTTGCTGTGTTTTGTTGCCTGGCACCTGCGGGACGTGCAAGAAAAGCTTTGAGGGCTG
>NW_007585916.1:0-1272 GCF_000523025.1 Cynoglossus semilaevis | reverse complement strand
AAATAGAATATTTCAACCATCACAGACCCTAGAGTCGTGCTAATATATTAATATATGGCAGCAGAGATCTATGGTGTGCTTTTTGCCTCATCACATGCCCAAAATATTGCAAGTATAACGCAACATGCAGCATTAACAGCATACAGGATTTTTAACTTATTGTCAAGCTAGAACAATACAAATATGACTGTTTAGACACTCTTATTTTTAATTCTCTGTGTGTGTAATTGACCTGTTCCAGGTGGCGTTGGCCCCAGCCCTCCTCTGTTGGGTCCCTTTGTCCTTGCTGCATTCTTCCGTCAACCCTCCAGTCGATGCTCCTCTCTCAGCTCCTCCTCCTGCTGAGGTTTTGGACTGTGAGAGGTCGGTCAGACTGGAGGTGGAACTGTTGCCCAACTTCAGGCGGCTATGGAGACTCCTCAAATTCCAAAAAGGAGAAAGGTACCAGGACAAATGGTTACAACCACATGGAGTCTGCATGGACAAGATTAAAAACTGCAAAATCTAACTAAAAGGACAGCAAGAAGTTAGCTTATAAATAGCTTATGTTTGACCTGCTGTGTCCTACAGTCAAGCATACATTAGCTTGTTGGCTATGTTAGCTCTAAAGGAAATGAAAACAGCTGCTTAACGTTAGCAAAAGTTTGGTAAACAGATGGAGCAAAAAGTTGCGATAACAACATAATGTACGAAGATAAATAGCCATAAAAAGCTAAAAGGAAAGCAAAGGTTAGCCAAGAGACAGCTACAACGTAAGCTAAAAATGGCGGCTGTCCTACAGGTACAGGTGTTTTGGGTTTAATAGGCTTCAAAGTTGAATTAGTCAGACACTGTTTTGAGATAATTTACTTTACAGTTCCAATTTTAATTAAGTGCAAACATTAGCCAGACTTTATTAACCATCTGTTCATGTTTACCTAAGCTAATTTACCACGGCGCTCAGCAGAAATAAAGTCAGTCAGTGTAGAAAAGACAGAGAAAAACAGCTGCACGAGGAGAGAAAAGCAGGAGTAAAGATGATGTGAAGGTGTGAAAAATGAAAGGAATAAGAAGAAAAGGAAACATGAGGAGCAGAGACTGAGAGACACAGGAGGAGATTTCATAAATATTAAAGTCTTTCCAGTCTGAAAATTTGTCAGTGGAAACTAAAACAATATTAACATCACCTGTTTTAGAGGCATGATTATGAGAACTTAATCCAGAGGAGAGAGGTCTTGTATTCTGACCAAAACGTTGACATGCAAAGGTATATGGTTTGTTGTTGGGTTTTTT
>NW_007585915.1:0-1272 GCF_000523025.1 Cynoglossus semilaevis | reverse complement strand
GTCTAGAAAATAAGACAAAAAATATTACATACAAAACAAAACAATACAGTTGTTGTGAACAGCCGGGAATGGAAATGACTGAGAACTTTGTTAAAGCAGCTTCTGTGAAAAACGAATGTGTGGAAAAGGAGAAGATGAGATTGACTCACATTTAAATGTAAATTCTGACTTTGCTCTGCTCACTCACACAAACACAGTCTCATTTAATCCAAGGCTCAGATTAGGGACCGTGTTCTCGCTTCTTCACTTTTCCCGCTGAGTGAACTTTGGTTTTATAATAGTTTTCAGTCAAACAGACTTTTGAGTGAAGCTCATATCACTTCCACCGCACATACACACACACACACACACGTGCGTCGCCTCTTTGTGTTGCTAAAGAAGAACAGCGTCGATGCTCCCATTGTGCCTGGAACAAAAGCTCTCTTTTTTGCCAAGTATAAAAGTAAATAAATAAATTAGAAAACATCAGGGTCGAAGCCACTGTGAGGACTAATTACTGGCTCTAACAGAACAGGCTATTTAGCGGTGGCTAATAGTCATTTAAATGCAGATCTGTGAAATCCCAGATGAGTGCGTCTGCCTGTGTCCAAACAGAGTGTGTCTTTCGAGGCCAGAGGGAAATTAAATTTCATCTGTTTTAATTGAAGAAGTTAGCTGAAGGATCGGTTTGAAAGTAACCTCAAAGACGTTAGCCAAATGTAGCAACAACGGCTAATGGCGCAGAACTAGAAGGTTGTTGAATGAAAATTGGTCAGAGTTAGTACGAAAGAGTTAAAAAGTTAAAGATACACTCAGAAAAAACCTGGAATACAACAAAATCAGAAAAACAAGTAAAAAAAAAGTAACTAAAGAAGCCACAATTTAGTCAGTGATTAGCCGTAGCACCAAAGACACCAAAAAATAACTTTAATGAGAGATTTAAATTAATGGCAAAACTAGCTCAAAGTTAGCGTTGAAATCGCCAGTTAGCATAGTTAGCAAGGAAACAGCTAAGTACAGCTAAAAGTTACCACCGATGAAAACAGCCAGGAGATTTTTCCAAGGAAAGAAACTAAAAGTTAGCCATTAGCACAGAAAAGGATAAAGGTTTGCTCATGAATCATCAGCCAAAAACAAAAAAAGTTGGATGTAAAATAGAAAGAAAAAAATATATATTAAAAAGATAAAAGCCCAAAATAATGTTAATAATCAATTTACTTTACTAAAAATATAAGGAGCCATATTTTATTTCCCTTTTTTCCGGCATTGCATTTAGGCCACGAAATCCATCTC
>NW_007585914.1:0-1273 GCF_000523025.1 Cynoglossus semilaevis | reverse complement strand
TGTATATACATGCATAAAACAAATAATATAAGAACAATTGCAAATAATAAATGACTGTGTCATTGTTTTTTTTTTATCTTTCATGTAAATCCCTGCACACTCTGTCTTTTCTAAAGGCCAATTTATTTGACTCTTATTCAGATGGTTGTTGTTCTTAGTATAAGTTGTTGAAAACATTCCTTTCTAATTCACAGCCTTAAACCCAGCGTGTTTGGTGAGAAAGTGTGTGTGCACGAATGGGGCTCCGTGAACGCCGGGACAGTGAAGGCAGCGTCGGTACGGTGGATGTGGCGCTGTTCATTTGTCAGGAGATGGATTGCAGCCATTGAGAGGAGAAGCTTTTAATTTGTCTCTGGTGTGGTAATTAGGTTTCAATTCGCTGCGCTCACTAAGAGGAATGGGGAGGCTAATGAAGTTAGTCATCTTACTGTGTGTTTAGAGAGAGGAAGAGAGGAGAGGGGTTAAGTATGTAGGCTCTACATTTTTCAGTGGCCCGCTCTGCCTCTCCGGCTCTAATTCATTGTCAGATGCTGTTTATTGTGGGTATCACAGTGCTTTAATGCATTAGTTAAGTGGATCCGGCACATTACTGTAATGGCGGAGAACATGAAAACACACTGAAACCCGATCCACTCTCAGACTCCACTCTACCTTGACTCCCTATGAACACGGTCCCGCCTTCGTGCTGATTCTCCATCATTTCCCCAATGTCTCCTTCCACTCATCTCCTCATCCCTGAGTCTGAGTTGATGTTTGCTAATGGCCCGCTTTAAAACAACATGCAGGAAGGCCGATCAAGGGGATCTCAGGTTACAAGATTCACAGGATGAGGAAGTGAAATGGTAAATGAACGCAGTATTTCTCTAAAGAACTATGAAGTACAGTCTGGGTCAAGTACTTCTTCATGTCGAGTACTACCTTCCTGTGACCACTGCATGTCCTCCTCCTTCCGCTCGGTGTGTGTTGCGTTCACGTAGCACGTAGCGGGCACGGCGGCCAAATGACGACCCCTGCGTGACCCCTGTGAAGCGCGTCGGCGCCACGTCCAGTCTGACTCCTGTCACATGATCCTCGGCTGCCCTCCTTCCTCGGTCACAATGGAGTTTTAATCCGAGCGACACATGCACACGCGCAGCCCCAAAACAGACACACAGTAAAGAGAAATCTTTTCTCTCACATAACCCACTCCTTTGTCCCAGGGACAACAAGGAGACTGATCAATATTGGACACTTATTCATTATTCACTTAATGCACCTCCTCTGGATTTGACGT
>NW_007585913.1:0-1273 GCF_000523025.1 Cynoglossus semilaevis | reverse complement strand
TAGCCATCAGCCAACAGCACAGAATAATGTTCTTTCTCCAGCTCTAAGTTGTTACTTTTCCTCTATTGGCTGTAGTACTATTAACCTATGCTTTTGCAACACAAATGGGTTTTAATTAATATATTTACCTTAAAATAAATGTGATTGACAATCAAGTTTCTAACTGCACGGGTCCGTTGGTACGTCTTAATTCATATGTTAGCCATAACATTCAATACAGGTCGAATTAATTTTACATTTTTTTTGTCAGACAGAAACAGGTAAATCGTGGATTTGTTGCCTTCTCGTGGCTGTCTGCCGAAAATCTACTAGTTACTGTATGTTATAACAAACAAGAAAATACAACTCTCTCTGCTCAACTCAACTGAACATTTTTACAGACATCCAAACTAACGATTTTTATTTGGTGCTGACCACTTCTGATTCTGTTTGACATAAACGTTTGTTCAATGTTCAATGTAAAATGTATCTCTAATCAAAGACTGAAAACACAGTTACGTAAAAACGGATGGCCATCCAAAGCAGTTTTAATTAAATAATTAATTTCTCTAAGTGCCAGAACGCTTGGATTCTCCAAGAATCTTTTCAGGTAGCTTTTGATTTTTATTGAAATGTTTTAAAGGGCATTTTGGTGTAAATGTAACACAATCATGTACTGTTTTATTGTGGCTTTTTTCTTTTTAACGTTGCTGTGATAAATTCTAACTCAGGCCTGGATGAACAGCAGCTGCAGTGCAACTCAAGTGACAGGGTGTTGTTGAAGGGGCCTCAGTGTCAGTTACACCCCCCACCCCCACCCTTCCCCCAGAAAAACCTCTAATTCAACAGTCTTCAATCACCGGTGTGTGAAATAATTGTAATTCTGCTTCAGTTTGTAGTATTTTTTTTCTCTTTTTAGTTTCAAACAGTCGTCTGTTGACACTGCCAACAGTAATCAGCATAAAAAGTGCAAGAAAAGCAATTATTTGAAAAAAAAAAAAAAAAAAAAAGAAAAAAANAAAAAAAAGACGACTGGTTAGAGTGGGGTATGTGATTCGTCATGCCTCTATAGTATTCAGCACAGGAACAGGAGTTCTGTGTTCTTTCTTTTCTTTTTCTTTTTCTTCACTGGGCATAAGTATAAGATATATGGTTAGTCTCCTATTTGCGACCACAATACCACATCTGTGCATGCATGTGGGTCTTGGCTAAGCCTGAGGAGACGGGAAAAAAAAAAAAAATAACAACAACAAAGAGAAAGAGAATGGACACATAGAAAAGGACCATGTGACTG
>NW_007585912.1:585-1273 GCF_000523025.1 Cynoglossus semilaevis | reverse complement strand
GAATGGGAAAATCAACAATTAATCCCATAATGTTAAAGAAGAAAAAAATTGTACAAAAAAGGAAGGATAGTAAACAAAAGGTGAGAAACAGAATATGTTTGTTCCTCAAGTGTAAAAAACAGAGGTGTTTTGACATGAACATATAGTACTTTATATAGATGGATGGATGATAGATGGATGGGTAGATGGATGGATGAATGGATAGATGGATGAATGGATGGATGGACAGATGGATGAATGGATGGATGGTAGATAGATAGAGATGGATGGTAGATGGATGGATGGATAGATGGATAGATGGTTGGGTAGATGGATGGATGGATAGATGGATAGATGGTTGGGTAGATGGATGGATGGATAGATGGATAGATGGTTGGGTAGATGGATGGATGGATAGATGGATAGATGGTTGGGTAGATGGATGGATGGATAGATGGATAGATGGTTGGGTAGATGGATGGATGGATAGATGGATAGATGGTTGGGTAGATGGATGGATGGATAGATGGATAGATGGTTGGGTAGATGGATGGATGGATAGATGGATAGATGGTTGGGTAGATGGATGGATGGATAGATGGATGAATGGGTAGACGGATAAATAGATGGATGGGTAGATGGATTGATGATGGATGGTAGATAGATGGATGGGTAGATGGATGGATGGATGGGTAGATGGATGGATGGA
>NW_007585912.1:0-542 GCF_000523025.1 Cynoglossus semilaevis | reverse complement strand
CTCGAGATTTGCCTTCGGGAAATTAAAGGACCTTTGTACAGAACCATACTTATTTACTAACTTTGGCTCAATGTTAAAATTTTGATGTAAATTTTTTAAATTTTTAATTTTATTGAAGAAAACGTTGTTACAGTGTGTTCAAATTCAATAGTTCCAGTTAAAGTTACTGTCAGAACTAGACTGTTCAGCAAACGTTAGTCCTGTTTACATTTAGCAGACACTTTTGAAGCAGTGACTTACTGAGGAGGATTAGCATTATCAAGCCGGCGTGCTAACCGCTACACTAAGGAGCCACATCTATCTGTTTGACTCTATCGTTCGTATCTTAGACTGTTTTAACTTTCATCCCCTTGAGTGACCGTATTCGACAGCCCTGACCCAGAACACAGTTCACTTCACTGGACTCTGTAACGTTAACGGTTAAAGACCAGACGTGATCAAACGAAACATGTGAATTAGCATAACACAAAAATTAGCATTACACAAATGCAGCCAGAGGTCGGCACCACTGACATCCTTCTCCGGCAGCTCATATCTTTGTG
>NW_007585911.1:0-1274 GCF_000523025.1 Cynoglossus semilaevis | reverse complement strand
TCCTCTTTTTTTTTCTTTTTCCTTTTAATGTTTTTATGCTCATTTTTATTTCTTTTGACTGATTATAAACAAATTTACCAATTATAAATAAAAGTTTAAATCGCTGTTTATCTTGAAACTGGAGGTATCTTTAAAAAAAAGCTGAGATTGTTTATATTGTAGCCAATAGGAGCTTTACCACAGGAATACATTTTAGTGAACATCTTTGACCGGTGGTTCCATCCGTTCATAACAGACAGTAGAGTCCATTCATTCAGCTTTCGTTTACATAGATGTTGGTTGACTCATCTCTGTCTAATGCTTTGGACGACCGAACCGTTACTGTTTATTTATC
The DNA here is from genome assembly GCF_000523025.1 of Cynoglossus semilaevis. Classification (NCBI taxonomy): domain Eukaryota; kingdom Metazoa; phylum Chordata; class Actinopteri; order Pleuronectiformes; family Cynoglossidae; genus Cynoglossus; species Cynoglossus semilaevis. Next base: position 940 of record NW_007585911.1, on the reverse strand, counting down.
CCTGATTTCCAATATCGTGATTCTGTCATTCTGTGCGTTGACATTGAGTCACTGTTGTTGATAGGCGTGAAACAAAAGCCCGATCAATAATGTTAATGACATAGTATGTCAGCAACAAGTGTATTGAACTATGACCAAACAATAGGCTTGTCATGTTAGACAACAACGAGACGGTATGGGATCATTCCATCACCGAGGGACTTGGACAAACATGTCACAACAATGAGTAAATCTGAAAAAACTGGAAACTTGAATGGTTCATCATTAAATAGTTTATTCCGTGTCTTTGTCAGTTGATAAGTGTAAGAACAGACATCCATCAGTTGTGGCTGAGTGTTTTCTTTTCCACACCACTGGTGAAATCCTCCCTGGGGTCGTGTCCCATCATGGATGTTTGGTTCCTGCAGATTGATGTTGACTTGAGATCATTTAAAAAAGACTCAGCGTCAACATCAGACAGAGACCCTCCAGTGAGACGTTCTCCTTCTTTGTCTTAGGCTGCTCTTGTTTGTGTCTTAGGCTTTGACCTATGACCACATTGCGTTGTAGAAATGTCTTCCACAAAAAATGTCCTTAAATTGAAAAATCAGTGGTTAATTGTGGCATACAGAAAATAGATATTTATTCATGGATATTCTCATTTTTAAATACATTTAGCTATGAATACCTAGCCTTAAGCTAATAGTTTTTGCAGTCTTTTTTTCTGGGCTACTGTTAGCAAGATTTCTAGTACAATCTAAAAGTCACTTTCTATATGTGGAGTAAGTTTAGGCTACATTGGTGCTTAGTTATTTTTGCTTAGTTATAAATTGTCATTTGGTTTCAACCTTGAAAACTTCCTTCTAGCTAGCTAGAAATAGCTGTGCTAGTTTTGATCTTTTCTTACTTTTATCATTAGAGCTTAAAGCAATACCAACAACTATTATTATTATTATTATTA
>NW_007585910.1:0-1274 GCF_000523025.1 Cynoglossus semilaevis | reverse complement strand
CTAAAGTAAATAAACAGTCGATGCTGCGTGTAAAGGGACATTCCCTTGTCCATTAACCTCACATTAACTGTAAACCGTAATTTTGACACTAATTCTAATCCTAACTACAGTTTAAGTCAACATACTTTCAGTGGAAAAATGTCCCCCCAAACAAATGTGTCCTTTGTGGGGACAGAAAAATGTCCCCTATATAAATATACAAATACACATACATCGGTGACAAAACAACATCGAAGGCACTAATTAAAACTATTTTTTAAACCCGATGTTGCATCACCGCAGGGCTTTTCTGCGAACTTCCTCCTGCTAATTCCTGAATTTGATTTGTGGAAATGAAGCCCTGAAGTTGAAGCGGAGGATTTGGGTGGACTGTTTTTGGAAGGTTTATGTGTCAGCGAGTGTTTAGCTAAGCTACTTATCGTATTAAACGCCGTTATTGTCATGTTTTGCTCTGATCTGTGTGAAAAGCCAAAAAACTGTGAGCACTTTGCAGTCGTGCCTGACAAAAAAAAAGAGTAAATAATAAATCAGAGGAAAAAGCCAGAAAAACAAGGAGACAAAGAGAGATAATTCCTCAGTAATGGGCTAAATGTGACTTACAAAAAGCTCGGAGAAGAGATTAAGGTTTTTGGAAGAGAAAAATAAGAAATTTAAGAAACACCACAGCACCAAGTCAGACTCCATCAAGGTCACAGCGGCACATTTTCACTGTGTCTGCGTCTTATTCTTTATATTTGTTTACAAGTGATTAGAAGAATCTTCCACTGTTGTCATTTTTGACAGACTTCAATGCCGACTGTTTGTCACTAACGCTTGTGATGTCGAAAATAGAAGCGAATTCAGGCTAATTAGCATTTTCCGCTGTTATTTCTGGCGCCTGCAGCTGCTGCTCGCCTCAGTTACTTCACTGTGGAAAACTTTCACACAGTCAGTTCCAGTAGTTTTGCTTTGGTATAACAGTAGGAAAAGGCAGGAAATCCTGGAGCCCAGAGTTCGCCTGCTGTTTTCAAAGTGGCCACACATCTATGTATACTGCATTTTAACATATTTTTGGGATTTGATGGATTTTTTTCTTTCTTTTTTTTTTTAAAACATGCATATCATATGAGCTTGAAACCTAGAATATTAAACAAAAATTTAGCCACGATGAAAAGAAAAGTAAAACACAAATAAGTGGTTGTAAAAATTGTAAAAATTGGATAATATAATATATTATATTTTCCAGACTATAAGCATTTTTTTATCATCTTGTGGCTGGGTTTACGACTTATACT
>NW_007585909.1:0-1274 GCF_000523025.1 Cynoglossus semilaevis | reverse complement strand
ATAATGCCTCTGACATTGAGTGCACCGGTGTGCTGACAGCTGGAGTACATTCCGTGTCTTGACAAATGCAAAACTGTGTGAAACGACTGTGCTCATTTTGAACTTTCCAGATTTCCTGGACTTTCGTCTCATGTCTTTCTGAAATATTCATTTAAATTCTTACAACGGCAGAATGATGCAACAAATCGACTCCTGTGTGATATACTCGGGGTGTATTTATTTTACATGAGGCCAAGACACTTGGCAGAAACTTTCTTCTGTATGTGCTCGGAAAAACAAATTCAGACTCTTGTCCTACAGATCGCAGCGTATATTGAGCTGCGGCGTCCAGACGGAGTACTCTTGAAGTACAAAGAGACAGGAATTAGCATTGACCCAGACACTTTACAAAAAAAAAATCAAATAAGAAGTGCTTCCCTCTGGCCCTCGGGCAGGGACCACTAATGCTGGAGTTCCAGACAAAGTCCTTTGTTGATACAATATTGACACGGCACTAATTGCTCTGCCTATAAGACTGGACGGATGAGCATTCAGGCGAGACAAAAGTGCGTGAGGCCAGGGATGTCCCTCACTGTACACCCCACATGACCCACTTTAACAAACCACACAACACTGTTCTGTCTGTTTATATCTGTACTGTACACTCAGATGCTCAACTCCTTCGAGTCTAGACTAGATCACACGCAAACAACACAATGTTCTCTCACGATAAAGGACATTTTCCTAACTCTCTGAACAATTCTGATTAGACCTAAACAATCAGGTAATCACAGAATTGTCTACATCATAGATTAACTCGATCAATCGCAAATTAACTTTAAAATGCTTCATGTGCATATTAAGAAGGATATTTTTATCCTCTTCCAAAGTCTTCTCTTACAGTGTCTTTGCTTACACAGCGTACTAAAATAGGGTTCTCATACTCCGGCCCGGGGACCGAACCTGGCCACAGCACTCCTCACACTTGGCTTACAGTTAGAGGTCAAATAAAACTGTTCCACTTAATTTTTACTTTACATTATACAAAAAATATTTTTTTTCTAAAATATCTATGTTTTTACTTGTACTTTCTGCTGGAATCCTCCAGTGATAATTGGATCTGAAAACACAAGACAGAAACCACAGGCACGGCACATAGTGGAGTGTTTGTGGGCTGAAGAGAAAGATGTAAAGATTATTTTCTCATCTTTTCTTTTCCTGCTTCACACTCAAATCAAAGGTGCAGTGATGTTCTGAACAATTGAAACACTTGTAGCATGAAGTAAAAAAAAAAA
>NW_007585908.1:0-1275 GCF_000523025.1 Cynoglossus semilaevis | reverse complement strand
TATTTGATAATTTGATTCATTTCTGATAAAACCACAAACTTCCACAAGGCAAACATTTTTTTTAATAGGATTTGAACAACTCACCTGAAGAGAAGCGGCTTTGTCCTTCTTTTTAGATTTCCTCTCTCGCTCCTTTCTTTTGCGGAACTTTTTGAAATAGTCCTGGATCAGGAAGCTGGCATAAACCTTTCCACAAGTCACTTCATCACCTGAGGAGAGGGAACGGAATGAGAGCGTTAGAACCAAAACTATAAAAAGTTTTGGTTCTATATGCTATTTCTTGCTATTTCACTGCTAGCCTTGTTTTATTAGGTTAAAAATAACAGTTTATTTTGGGGGGTTTTATAAAAACTCCTTTTATTAGCATTCCTGTGGCTCACCTCTAGGGGGAGGAATAACTTCATCAATGAGCTTGGGCTTAGTCCGTTTCCAGAGCTTTTTAATAATCAGCTTCAACTCCTCATTCTGTTGGTCGATGGGCCCTGAGAGGAAACAGAGACAGTTATTGTTGAAGAGGACGACATCCTGAATACACCCAGCAGGACAGTATCGTCAAAATACTGCAGTATTGAATGAATTTTTTTTGTTCTTGTGCGTGTGTCGACACCTTCAGTCTTGATTTTCAACGATGTTCGAACCAGAGCGAAGAGAGTAGCGTTGAAGGTGACGGTGCCGTCGGGGTGCAGCGGGACATTCATGGCAACAAGTCTCTGAGGAGACGAAGAAGATGAAGATGAAGATGAAGACGGAGTCAAGTCTGTGTCTGTTCTTCAGGTCAGTGAGTCAGTAACGGTTTACGTACCTTACAGGCCACACGGTGCGGACACAGCTTTCCGAAACCGAGCGGAGGCTGAATCCTCCGCAGCATCGTGACCACATCGATGTGTTTTATACGACCGCTGCCAAACAAACCAACACCTGACATTGACCTTGACTGGACCAACTCCAGTGTGAAAGAAAGAAAGAAAATAAAATAAAAGGTGAAAGTGATGAACAAGTCGTACGTAGCCTCTGGATCGTAGTCAGACCAAACCCTCTTGAACTCGTCGAGGTGGTGAGTCCCCAACACAGTCCAGTCTCGGGTCAGATATTCAAAGTTGTCCATGATGACGGCAATGAACAAGTTGCTGGTCTGTGGGGGAGGGGAGGGAGTGGGGGGGGAAACAGAGACAGCAAGAGAGAGGGAAAAGTAAGTAAAGGCAAACAAAAAATAAATTAAAAAATATATAAATGAGAATTATATAATTATATAAATTATTAACTTTTCAAAAAAAA
>NW_007585907.1:1003-1275 GCF_000523025.1 Cynoglossus semilaevis | reverse complement strand
CAACAACACTCTGTAGCATGAAGCAAAGGTTCTAATGTTTCTCCTTTAGATACACTTTTAAATAGGGATTTCAAACAAATGAAAATGTTATTGTGATTATTACAGTGTAACTATGGATTAATAATGATTAATCACGATAAACTGTAAATAAATTAACAATAACTTTTTCTGTCTGACAGTATAGCTGTGAAGCTAGTCTGACGCAAGTCGGGCATCTGACTTGAAGTCGAGGCCTCCACAAACACATGCTGGGAGTTGAGGTAGTATTTTAA
>NW_007585907.1:0-991 GCF_000523025.1 Cynoglossus semilaevis | reverse complement strand
AGTATTTTAAACTCGATGAGCTTTGGTGAAATGAAATCTCTTTCCCGTAGTGTGTGTAAATGACGATGATGCTAACTGTTTAAATTCCCTAATTCAAGTGCAGTTTTTTTACAGACTGTAGTTTAGAGGTACACAGATGATGACTGTTTTTTACCACCTACCAAAATGAAACCTTACTACTCAAAAGCATGCTGATGTTCACAACAACAGCCTCCACCTCTGAGGGTAGATCTGAGGACAGCGGCAGGAATTAGCATTTTGCTCCATCCTTTATCTCCTCGGTAATCCATTAATTCAGTCCTCCTTTTATTGTTGCCATTCAGGCGCAGTGTTTAAAAGGAAAATAGCTGCTGATTAAAAGTTCTCCGAAACACACCACTGTTCGCTGCGTTGTCTTTAATTAAATTCTGTCGGCACCGACTCGGAGCCGCGGCTGCAGGGTGAAGTGTGCTCTTTGTTCACCTTAAAGCCTTAGAGAAAGAAACACAGCCAGGGACCATAATACAGACTTCACCAGACTCTGGGAGAACAAGGCAGCAGCCTGATGATCATTTCACCGCCAACTCAGGGCCCATTCATAATAAATGACATCAGACCGTTCCACTATGAAGGGCTTTATTTCCCTCCCTCCACATTAATTTAGAGGTAATCATCCCAAAGAAATCTTAATAAAAGGATATGTCACCTTTGAGAGACACCTGCTACTGGTGGAATGTGGAAACACGTTCACTGACAAGGATTTTATTATGACTTTACACAGCAGCATAATGGAATCAATGGAGATCTAATTAAAACTTGGATTTGTAAACTTCATTGGATTTAACTGACAAGGGCATTTATACACTATGCTTGTAAGCTAGAGTGGTGCAGCGCTAGGACTGCGGTCTAACAGGGCAAACGCGATAGATGCTAAAAAAAAATAAAACACTTCAAACTCCTGTCATCGCTTCATTCACGCCTGACTCAGTGAAACACTGTCAATAATGTAGTG
>NW_007585906.1:0-1276 GCF_000523025.1 Cynoglossus semilaevis | reverse complement strand
AAATCTTTTGATTCTGTTATGCCTTTTTCACAGCTCGCAGTTCTACATGCTCCTAGTACAGTATGAAGCAATGATAATAAATGCAATTCTTCCAACAGAGAGGTTAGTGTTTTTCTATTGCTCCTTGTTTTCAACATTTTATTTAATTCTGTACAATATATTTATTTTATGTGTACTTTGTAAGGGCTCAGGTGGGGTCCAGAATGAAAATTTATTTTGTTCTATGTAAATTCCGTCAGGTATGTTTCCATGTTGTAGACTGTTGGCTCTTCCTCTTTCTTCTGACTTTGTCGGAGAGGGGGTCGGGTGGTGTCCAGAAGGAAAATTTATTTTGTTCTATGTAAATTCCGTTAGATCAATAAAGGCGTTGGTGACAGCAGCACAACGGCTTTATTAAAACACAACGCAGAAACTATACCGGTTACATTAGAACGGTTGTAGAAAAGAAGGTTCCGGGAAAACAAACTCGAGCAGTCACAGGAGGAGTTCTTGTTTCTCGGGGGTTTTTATGTAAAGTTTATGACCTTTATTATTTCCTCCTTAATGTTCTGCACATGCACAGGAGGTCTGGCTTACATTGGACTCCGCAGTCTTAGGAGGAAATCACAATATGTGAGTCAGAGTTCATCATGCAGTGGCACATCATAAATGACATATTTCTGAAGCAGCACAAGTGCTCCAATGTTCTAATGGCTGCCCAATTGCAGTATTATTCCCTTGATTATGTTAGTGCACCACTGGTGTCCCGCCTTAGAGCTGCAGAGCTGGAGATAAGATGAGCTTCCTTATTGCCCCGTGAGTTTGGATGTACCTTCCCAAATGAGAGATGGCCAGTGAGTGGAGGCTTACACTGAGCTAGAACAACAGAGAGCACACACGAGATATGGAGTATTCTGCTAATTTCACTAATGCTGTACACTGTACCTCTTTGCTTTTTACAAATATCAAATTTAAAAAGTACACGAGCAATCTGAATACTCTTCATTCCTCTGCTGCAGCAGCTGTAATTTTCTTTGCCTTATTATATTTCATAATGAAAAATCCACTTAGGCCGGACATACAGTGTACGATTTTAGCCCATTTTTGACCTGATTTTTGAGACGCACGACATGGTGACGCATAGCCCGATTTCACGTTTTGTTTCTTTTTCCGTACAGTGTACAAGTTGTAACGAGCGCCGATTATCTGTTCCTGAACCACCATCGGACAGTCAGAAATTTTGGTCGGTCGACAAATTCTGTAGCACAGTGAAACCAGCCACTAGGGTACACAAGCC
>NW_007585905.1:0-1277 GCF_000523025.1 Cynoglossus semilaevis | reverse complement strand
ACACACACATATCTGTACATACACAATAAACTCATTTGCTTTCATACGTCAGAGGAAAATCAAAGCTGGTGAGCTTCTAATTGGGAGAGTGTGAAATGGCTAGAGTGAACTGTTTGACTTCCTCTCCACAATTACATCTTTAAAAAATTGAAAATCCACCAGCTTTCTAATACAGGTATTTTTAACAATACTACAACACGACAATGTATGCAATACATGACATTGAAGAATCACACATGAATAGAATACATATATTTTACACACTATCTGATTCTACAATGGGAAAATACTCATGTCATGAAATATAAACACTAATAATAAATACACTTAAAGACAGAATGCATTCACAATGTCACTGAATAGCTAAAACGAGACAAAATAACTTGAAAGAAACGTGTGGCGAAACATACCTCGAATCCACCAATAATTAGCAGTGCATTTATGTTGTGCTTTCTCATCTCCGCGGCAATTTTTTCAACATGCTTAGCGGGAAGAGTTCTAAGAAAAGAACCAGTGGGAGAAGCAAAAAACATTATCAGAATTATTAACCTGATTGATAAAAACACTGATGCTCAGAAAGAGAAAATACAAAACACTATTACCTTTTAGTTCCCAACAGGGATCCACCTTGTCCTGTCCAACCTCCGACATCTGCCCATTTGATTTCCTTAATCTGCAGGGATAAAGAAAAAGGAGGAAAGGGTTGTTTCTGAGTTGTTGCTAAAACGTTTTTATGTTTATACGTATTAGAGCCGAACAAATGATCAGTGTCATTACAGATTATACTGTGTATAACCATATTAACTGATAATCATAGATGACAAAAATTGACAACGGATGAGTCTGGAATCATGGCCTCTATATTTAAATTTGTATCAAAATGTGTCATTTGTAGCCCATTATATTTGTCTGCGGTAAAAGAGGTGATATTAAAAAAGGCCAGCAGAGGGCACCAAAGCACTGCAGTGTAGAGTTACATTACTTTGACCATCTGTTGTAATCTGACCCTCATGTCTGCGGACAAAGCATTTAAATGATGCTAAGCTGGTCTGTGATGGGCGAAGATTAAAAACAACTAAATGTCTTTTCTTCTTTTTGGACCAGACACATTTAAATGAACCTGATCTGGATGGTGGGAATGGATGATTTGTTTAGGCTGAAAGTGTGGAACCAGTTTTTCCAGCCGTGGAACAGTCAGTCAGGTCTCAGATGTCAGGCCACGGTATTGATATACAAAACACAGTTTCTGAGTGAAATACAAACACCTATGAACAAGT
>NW_007585904.1:0-1277 GCF_000523025.1 Cynoglossus semilaevis | reverse complement strand
AAATAAATAAATAAATCTGCGACGCAATTACTGTTTAATGTTGTGTGTGTCTGTTTGAAGAAATAAGCGTGTCATGTCGTAACTGAGTTAGTGAAAGGACAAATGAGCTTTAAATGTGTGTTGTCTTCTTTCAACAGGCTGAGCTTCAAGGGCAGCTGAAAGGAGTCAAAGGAGATAAGGTTTGTACGCAGTAGCATCACAGTGACATTATTATTTCCATGTTAGTAGAGAACACATTTTAACAGTGGGGAAAAAAAATAAAAATGAGGCGACACTTCTTGAGCGTCTTGCGTCATTGTGAATCCAGGGTGACGCTGGCAGCCCAGGAGAGCAAGGCGGGAAAGGTCAGAAAGGCGAGGCGGGAACTCCTGGAGCCTCAGGCCTGCGAGTGAGTTTACCGCATAGTCACATTTTGCATCGTAGAAGCCACTGTACACAGCATTTGTATTCATGCTGACCTCTTCCCCTGGTGATTTATTTATTATGCATGACTGATGATCTTTGCGACTCCCTGTCCTTTCCCTGCTGTCTATAAAGGGTCCTGAGGGACAGAGGGGGCCTGCAGGCACAAGAGTACGTTTGTTTTTCGTCTGCTCACAAGACTGCACTCAATGTTTGAGTTATTTTTTTTTTCCGTTTTACAATTTGATCTAATCTTTACCACGGACATTTCCAGGGTGACACAGGAGACAGGGGGACACCTGGAGAGAAGGTAAGAAATCTGTCCACTGATGATTGAGTTGATGTGAAAAGTATATTTTTGCCAATACTGAACCAAACTGCTTTTTCAGAAGTAAAGTCATTTAAAGTGTGTTGACTTTTTTTGACTGAAGCAGTTAAACATAGACCCTGTTCACAGGTTAAGATAATAGAAAAAAAATGTAAATATTCAGAGTGCAAGGATCAATAAATGACAGATGTTATGTCTCCTAACTTAAATCTCTGTCCTGTGTCAGGGAGAAAGAGGAATCCCTGGATTGGATGGACGTCCAGGTCTGGATGGTAAACCAGGTGTTGCTGGACCACCTGGGCAGAGGGTAGTTCATTTTTTTTTTTCTTGTCTACAATTTGTCTTAAACTATTAAAATAGTCTGTGTTCAAAAGTGGAGATTGGAGAGTTTTTAGTACCATGTTCAGTTATGTCTGTGTTACAGGGTGATCCTGGGAAACAAGGCGATCCTGGAAGAGACGTGAGTCTACATTTATAGTCTTATCATAGCAAGTTTAAAAAAAACATACCATTTGTCCAAGAGAGTTTTCTGTTGGTATGTGTTATT
>NW_007585903.1:0-1277 GCF_000523025.1 Cynoglossus semilaevis | reverse complement strand
CAATACTTCAATACTTCAAGCTGGCTCTGTCAGCTAGTGGCTGGTGATTGGCTGCTCAACATGACATCATGACTAAAATTTCACATGAGCGTGATGGTTGTGCGTCACAAGTGGATTTAGTCTTTGTCCTGTTTTTAAAGCCAGATTTAAATGTATTTTGCAGTACCACTGCTGGTCAATAGGGGTAACAGAACGCTCTGTACGGTCTTTAGAAGTTGGTTTTGAAGGAATTTCCCATCATTCCTGACAAACGTGAACAGTGTCCCTCACCCTGCATTCACAGCCCATCTGGTATCTGTAGTTGAGGTTCTTCTTCTGGGACAGCGACAAATTGTCCCAGGATTCCACCAAGTCACACTGACCAATGGAAATCCTTCCATCGCTCCACATGCTCCCTGTTGGTACGAACAATTATTATTCAAATAGAACAAAAATATTAGGGATAAAAAACACAAGTGTTTGGTGATACTCTGCGCTTCCATCGGGGGCAGTGTAGGGTCTGTCGTAACATCTAACCTCTATAAAAACGCACAATCGTTACCTTACTTTAATTAAATAATTTACTTTCAATTTATATGTGCTCAGAAAACTTTTTTGTCATTTCTTTATGAGTGTTTTGTATCATTTTTATTTTATTTAAATTTTTTCATAAAAGATTTGCAGAGTTATGTGGAAACTGAGGCGTTTGAGTCTGTCGCCATCTAGTGGCACCATCTTGATGCAAAACAATGCAGAACAAAATTGAACGAATTGAAATCAGTTCCTACCATAACGTGGATAACTAACGTGTTTGATGGACCGGATTAGGGAGACAAAGGGCCCTGTCTTGGCTGCGGGCCATCATTTTTTGACACTATCTAATTTTTTTAATTTATTTTTTACTTTTTTAAACTAAGCAACTTTAATATAAAACAAAGCCATGTAAATAAACTCTTTAGTCAGATGAAGCAAAACTGGAGGTCTTCAAACAACACTGTATTTCATCAGGTGTTTGGCTCATCACCCAAAGAACACTATCAAAAAGTATATATATGGACAGTATTTGATTATTGTTGTTTACATCCCCGTGTGGTTGAACTGGGTACAGCACTAGTTCACCTGAGAGCAGATATCCGGCCTTGTTGTTGGAGTCCAGTTTGACTCCACACAGAGAGGAGAAGACTGGAGTGTAGACGTACTGAATGTCCTTGGCCTTGTCAAAACCTTTGAACATCTGGAACAAGGACGCGTCGTCAGGTCCACCAAGGTGGAGCAGCAGTAACAGTAACAGTAACAGC
>NW_007585902.1:0-1278 GCF_000523025.1 Cynoglossus semilaevis | reverse complement strand
TTTATTCAGAGTAGTATCACATTACTAAAGACATGAAAGCACAATAAATAGGTGTTTTTCAGTGTATTCAGAGCGGTAGCAAATTAAATCCTTATAAATATGTACTTCTCAATGTGTTCAGTGTGGTAGCACATTACTATAGATGTAAAATTGCTATAAATACATGCTTCTGACTCTATTTATCGTGGTAGCACTTTACTATTTACTAGGCATGAAATCGCTATAAATATGTGCTTCTGTTTGTTCATAGTTTTACACATTACTATAGGCATGAAATCCCTAATAATACATGCATCTCAGTGTGTTCAGAATGGTACCACATTACTATAGGCATTCAATTTCTATAAATACATGCTTCTGACTCTATTCAGACTTTTAGCACATTACTATAGGCCTTAAATAGCTATAAATACATGCTTCTTGGTGTAATCACTCTGGTAGCACATTATTATAGGCATGAAATCACTATAAATACGTGCTTCTGACTCTGTTAATAGTGGAAGCACATTACTATAGACATGAAATCACTATAAATACATGCTTCTCTTTTTGTTCATGTAGTTTTACTACATTACTATATGCATGAAATTGCCATAATTGCCATAATTGTGTGTTCTGAGTGCTAGCACATTACTATAGACATGAAATCACTATAAATACGTGACAGCCATAACATACACCTCAAGGTCAAAGCACACTCCTTTGAGAATAATAGGCAACTATAGGTGTGAAATCACTATAAATACGTGCTTCTCAGTGTATTCAGAGTGGTAGCACATTACTATAAACATGAAATCGCTATAAATACGTGCTTCTCACTGTGTTCAGACTGGTAGCACTTTCCAATAGGCATGAAATAGCTATAAATACATGGTACTCAGTGTATTCAGTGTGTAGCACATTACTATAAAGATGAAATTGCTATAAATACATGCTTCTCAGTGTATTCAGAGTGGAAGCAAATTACTATAGACATGAAGTTGCTATAAATACGTGCTATTCAGTGTATTCAAGAGGTAGCACATTACTATAGGCATGAAATCGCTATAAATACATACTTCTCAGTGTATATAGAGTGGTAGCAAATTACTATAGGCATGGAATTTCTATAAATGCGTGCTTCTGACTCTATTCAGACTGGTAGCACATTACTATAGACATGAAATTGCTATAAATACGTGCTTCTCAGTGTATTCAGTGTGGTAGCAATTTGTTATGGGCACGAAATCCCTATAAATACATGCTTCTCAATGTGTTCAGAGTGGTAGGACATTACTA
>NW_007585901.1:0-1278 GCF_000523025.1 Cynoglossus semilaevis | reverse complement strand
ATTTTCACCGTTTGTTTTCAGTGAAGCGAGATGCTAATGTGTGTTAGCAACTGAATGCTAACGTGTGTTAGCAACTGAATGCTAACGGGTGTTAGCAACTGAATGCAAACGTGTGTTAGCATCTCACTGCCCAGCACAGGATGCTACAGTACAAATACGTTTATCAAGCATTAACTATAGCTGCTGTTTTGTTAGCTGTTAGCCGTTAGCCAATTCCCCCAGCATTGGTAACGATGCACCGATAAACACGCTATCTGGTTATCAGTAAAAGTAAATAAGTCAAATAAAAATATTTATTGACAAACGTAAGTGTTAGCATTAGCTTCCACGCCAAACTTGCCCGTTTTGTTCGGTCGCAAAACGGGCAAGTTAAACCTCCAAACACTGCCAACCCTACATGTGATAATAGAAATGTTCCCTAAAAGTTTTAAATGTTAAATTATTTAATTTTAATTTTTTTTGTTAAGGAGGGGCGGGGTTAAACAGCAGGACGGAGGTAAAGGAAAAACGAAAAGGAAAGTCGTTGATGTGAAGAACGGATGTAGATCATTTATAAATACGATTATCGAAGCTGTCACTTCTCTGCAGAATGTTGCATGATCCTCTTTGATGATGATGATCATCGTCCTTGTACAAGTGAATTATTTCTGTTCGTTTTTTTTTACTTTGACTTAAACTTATGATACCCGACAATTTTTTTTTTTTTTTTTTTTTTTGTTTATGTGTCTGTGTTAAGGAGGGGCGGGGTTAAACAGCAGGACGGAGGTAAAGGAAAAACGAAAAGGAAAGTCGTTGATGTGAAGAACGGATGTAGATCATTTATAAATACGATTATCGAAGCTGTCACTTCTCTGCAGAATGTTGCATGATCCTCTTTGATGATGATGATCATCGTCCTTGTACAAGTGAATTATTTCTGTTCGTTTTTTTTTACTTTGACTTAAACTAATATCTTTAAAAAAAATGATGCAAGACGAGTGAAATGTTAATAATTTAAAAAAATGAATCCCTGGTTTTATTGTTGGTTTCTTACATGCGCAGCAGTGAACTGGCTTCTTTCTGCTTTAAAAAACTGAGACTTTTTTATTTTTTATTTCAGCATTCCTTCACCCACTGGGCCGACGTCTACGTAGTTTACCTGCTGATAAAACACACACAGAGAGAGACGTGAATTCAACCGTTGTGTTTACTGTTGTTTGATATGAATCCGAGGCTGAATCATTTCCTGAAAACTGACCAATTCATTTTTGTCTTTGTCTGTTGTTGATCAGTCTGTGT
>NW_007585900.1:0-1279 GCF_000523025.1 Cynoglossus semilaevis | reverse complement strand
GAATACAACTGTTTTATTTTTGGGCAGTGTACCCAAAAAAATTTAATATTTGACAATTAAGTACAGAAATGTAATTTTCATACTGAGATGAGACGAACTGTTGGCAGTGATGATCAAAAACATTCACTGATTTTATTATCCTAGTGAATACTCCATATACTCTGTTTACTGTATACTTTACTCTTAATACTCTGGTTTGTACTCCACAACAATGCTGTTCATTCAGGCCTGTGAACGTGGCTGATTTGTTTGTTAGCGTCTGTGCTGCAGCATCTGCTTCTTACAGAGGACACAATTAGCCGTCCATCAATCACGTCCTTCTCCTGTAGATACTCGTGTCACGCTCTGCCAGAGAGCACGGGCGTTAACAAGCCTCCGTTGGCAGTCACGTCCCAAACCAAGCTGTGCTTCGGCATCGCAGTGTCAAAAAAAATGGAATGTTGCAAAGTGATATTGACAGCTCGTGTCTGAAGTTGATCATCGGGACTCACCAGTTCATTAACTGCAGTGTGTCGCCAACAATCTGTTCATCGGGAAAGAAAAACACAACAATACGATAGGAGTGTTTATAGTAGGGGTCAAACTGCAGCTCAAACTAGGTTTTGATAGAAACAGATTTAGTCAAACTGAAGGAAGGGTTTGATAATAATTAAATCTGTTGTAATTATGTTTCCTGCTAAACACCTGAAATATCTGATACCCGTCAGGGACGCAGTACTTGGCAAAACTCTAGAGTTGAGGTATTTAAAGCCGATGGTAAAAAAAAAATGCTTTTGAATTTATTTACATGCACCCACGTGGTGACGGGAAAACTTTGAATATTTTTAGATTAATCTTCTGGTTTGACTTTAAATAACGGCTGATAAAGTACAAGTACAAAAGTACACGCCCTAGTTATAGAAAAGTACACGCCCTAGTTAAAAAAAAACTCTACTCTAGGGTTTTTGAAGTATTTACGAAGCAAATACTGTGGAAGAAAAATACTGTGTGTGTCAGAAGCTCTACGTTACATCACAAACGTGTTTCCAATCCTAGCCTGACGGCTACGTTTTACTACCTCTAAACTCTGTGCTGCTGCTGCTGCTGTTTCTGCTGCCGCTGCTGCTGCTGCTGCTGCTGTGAAGCGTCCTTTTCTCCAGAAAGCTCCCTAGTGGTGACAGAGCGAGGTCATATTTTTCTGTCCATCACTTCCCAAAGCCTGCAACATGAGTAATGCAACCTGCAACATAAAAGTAATAACAACCTTAACCTTGCATTTATTTTTTAACCCAGAGTTTCA
>NW_007585899.1:0-1280 GCF_000523025.1 Cynoglossus semilaevis | reverse complement strand
ATACCCAACTGAATACTATCATTAAATTCAACACATTGTTATTTAATAAATGAAAGAATACAAATTGGCAAATTATTAGACAAAGTCCTAGAGGCACATGTTTTTTTGTTTCTTTCATAAATGTATCAAACTAGTCATAGTTTTTGTGAGGTTAATAACTGTACAACGGTGAACATTAGTAATGATTTGACCTAAAATATTAGAATGAAGAAAAGCTTCACTAAATTAAAATACAGTAATTTCTTACAATAAAAATAATGAGGAAATTACTTTTGTAGATAGTTACATATTTGGTATTAAGCGTTTCCGTGTTAACAAAACCGACATTTTCAAAGGGTCCTGGAAGAATGATGTTGTAATTATCACTTGACATAAAAGCAATTCTTGTTGGCTACACACCACACGGAAGTCAAAAGCTTTTCCCCCCAAAATCAAAAAAAGGCAAAAGGATAAGGAACTTAATCATTTCTGCTCTTTTCTCCCTGTATGTCTTCGGGAGTGAAGGACGCTCGTGCACTTCTGATTAGCTTTAATACATTCTCTCTGTGCCTTTTATCACTGTAGGGAACCCAAAAGATACGTTCTGCCGACCCATTTGTTTCAAGTCTCCCCGCCACGTGTTTCTCGGGTGCCTTTTAAGTTCTCGCTTATAAATATGCAGATGCATGTTAACAATGATAGTGAACCCAAGACCCCTAGGTGTCAAGTCTAGCAAGTAGGTGTCGGAATACACGTTTTAAGTAAGTCTCAACCTTCGAGTCCAACGGAAGCACCGAGTCATTTTCATTTGGTCAACATCGTTTGAGATAACATGCATTAGTGATTTTACGGCATACCAGAAGAGGTAAATGTAGCTTTTAAATTCACTAAGGGGAGTACGGTGTGTAAATAAAGGGGGCCAAGTAATGAACCTTAGGGAATGCCTAAAGGGATGAGACAGAGGAGCAGGAGAAGAGGTGAATTTCAAGTACAATTGAAGTGAATTAGGGTAGCTTTTTGGCAACAAAAAAAAGAAAGAAATATAAGTATATATAAAATCCAGGTACGCTGATTTTATTATTCTCTGGTGTTTGGTGATGTAGTACTACCTAAAGGTTTTCTCCAACCGAGCTGTTGCTCTGAATGTCAGAGGGGATAACTTTCAAACCAGGTCACAATGTGTGCCTTTGCCTCGTCTTACACTGAAAAGACGAGTTGTTTTTTCCAAAGGTTTTTCAAGTTTAGGAGAAGAAGAAAAAAAGACGGTGCTTGAACAAGTGATATTCCAAAACTTCAATTTT
>NW_007585898.1:0-1280 GCF_000523025.1 Cynoglossus semilaevis | reverse complement strand
ATTCAAGAAAACCCTGAAGGATATTCACAGACATTTTTGACCAATCAGCGGAGAGGACCAGGAACCTGTTTGTTGTGTGTGTGTTAGGCAGTAGTACTGGAGTGTTTGTGTGTGGAGGTGAATGGATACAGGTGTCTTTTTCCCCCCTTGATGACGCACAACAGGACCCTAGTGAAATGAGCTGAAGATTGCGAGTGTGTACATGTATATGTATGTGTTTGTAACAAGATGGTCTCGGGGGGCCGGGAGGGGGGCGGTCCACAGGCTGACTTTTTATCACGCAACACTGTTGTTTGTCTAAAAACATTTGTCTAAAAATTACACGTAAACACATCGGAACTGTGATCAGAGAGTGAGTCGAGTGGGTTTTACCTCCGAAAAGATTATTAACCAGAAGTCCTCCCTGTCTCTAAGGGACACGACCCTAATGTCTCCTTTTCACCCCCGACCCCACCCCCTCCTAATTCCTGCAGGTCCTCTGGTGACCGTACGGTTGCTACGACGCTGGTCACACACAGGAAGAGCAATGCATGAAGGGAGAAAAAGGAACATTCCGCTTACATGTTGTTCTGGTAGCTTCTGTTTTCTCCGCTCAAATCTATTCCCTGGCTGTTGGGAGTAATTACTGAAGCATCTCATCTCCTCAGATGTCTTTGTTTCGGTCTTCGGTCTCAGATGATGCATTTCTCCAATTATCCTGTGTACACAGAGTCTGAGAGAGTCGCTCTCAGCTGTCAACCAAACTTCACTCCTCTATTATGTTCACCGACCACAGACAAACGCCCGATCGGAGCCGTGATTCGCTGTTTGTGCCTTTCTGCTTTGTCAGGCGTTGTGTTGTTTGTTCTCCCTCTGTCCTCATATTTCACACCCACAGTGGGTGTTTGGTTTTTTTGGTTTTTCACCTTGAGCTGAAATTTAAGATTTTATGTTGGATTTGGTTCATTGTCAACGAGGGAAACCTGTTGAGTGGGATGCTTCCCATGTCTTTCGTGGATCATTTTACAACAGTTTCGATGGTGTCGTTGTCAAACTGCCCCAAACTGAGGAACATATATGTTCTACATATATAGATGACATTGTAAAGTTGTATTTAAATCTTTTTGACTGTAGGGGATGGTATGGTTGTTTGATGATTTATATTATCAGTTTAGTTTGGTACACGCTGGTAGTATTCAGGTAGTATTAGCCTTGTCATTAATTAGTCTTTATACATTTTGTTTAAAGTAATTGTAACTAATGTTTTAATGTATTTCCTGTAGCTTTTCAAAGTTGTAGAC
>NW_007585897.1:0-1282 GCF_000523025.1 Cynoglossus semilaevis | reverse complement strand
GATATTAATATTTATAACTAATTGCCAATCAGGTCGAGCCTATAATTAACTATAAATACATTAGTATAGTACATTAGATCAATCTTCACATTTAATGAGATATCATTTTATATAACATTTCCTGAACATGAATTGTGTATTTTTTTTATTTTCAAAATAAATCAAGCGGGCCAGCTTTGGTCCGTGGGCCATATGTTTGACACCCCTGATGTATAAAACAAAACAAAAAAACATAGTTTTGTCAATCCCATAAAGAGACCTGTTGCACAGTTTAGTTAGTTTTGCTTAAAATAGCAGTTGAACCCGGACTGTTGGAGGAAATTGAACCTCCTCCCGTAGAAACCTGTACCTCAGTACAACTCCTCTGAGCTCCAGAGGTGAAGGTCAGGAGATGAGACGTTAAAGGTAAACATTTACACGTACATAAAAACAAGAGGAATTGATTTGCCTTCAGAAACACCTACACACCCTTTTTTCTTTCAGAGCTACCTGGGACAAACACACACACAGACTCACACACACACACACACACACACTCCATCATCATCACCATCATCACCATCATTATCCTCGTCGTCCAGTCCTTTTCCCGCTCCTCACATTTAGCTCTCTACTTAACGCCCGTCCGTTTGCACCCTCATTGAGATTTTCCCTGCTGCTGGCAGCTTAATGACACAGTACAGCGGGATTCATTCCCGCGTTTGTTTGGACTGTAACACGCCCACCGAACGGCGTCTTTGGTCGGACCATCTCCGAGGAGGCTCCACGGTGTTGGACTGACGTACGAGGTGCTGATTACAGGGAGGTTTCTCACAGTTTGACCTACATTCAGCTGTAAAACTGCTAATTGCACTCAGCAGGCCTTCCATGGTTAACGCTATCAACGCTGGAGTTCATGAGAAGGAGGAGATACTTAACGAGAGCGTCAAAGTCTCCAGTACGCTGGTCCTTAAATGGCCCCAGGTCATCGGTCAGGGTTAACGTCATCATAGAGCAACTACAAAAAGTCTAAGATGTGTTTCTTTAAAAAACGGCCGGGGGTATTTTTGTATCTTTGAGTCTACATCACAAATACTGATTTAGTCGTATAAATATTGCAATACTGCTTTAGGGTCACTTACTACTTTATAATATATAGCATATGAATTATATATATATATATATATTTATATCAGAGGTGGAAAGTAAGGAAATACATTTACTCAAATTACTGTAGTTTTTGCGAGTAATATATAATTTTTTACGTAGTTTTGGGACTAGGTAATTTTACTTTTACTTACTC
>NW_007585896.1:0-1282 GCF_000523025.1 Cynoglossus semilaevis | reverse complement strand
GACACTATCGCCTCAGCAACGGCAACCTGATATTTACAGTTCTCAAATACTTCAAAAGAGTACAAAGAAGTACTAACTTATCCTTTGACTTTACATTTCTGAATGTCCTAAGTATCAGTTTCTCAATTAGTTCACATTTGCTCCTATAAATGAGTTGGCCTCCGAATATCTAAGAATATTTTCCCGCGTCTAAATTTGTGCAAATCTTCTCAACTTTGTGAAAAAACAAAAACAAACTTGTCACGTTAGGGTTAACAATAATAAATACAAAGGAACAGACACATTAATGCAGGTGTTGCAAACACATTTGCAAACAGGGAGAGATATACACGGACAGAGGGAGATCAGGGTAAACACAGCAAAAAGACGCTGCTGGGTATTAAGGGATTAGGATTTTGTAATTCAGGCCTTGTCACAAATTGTGGGATTACTTGTAAAATGAGACAATTCCCACGGAGAAAATAAATATCATATTTATGAAGTAGTAATACTAGTAGAATACAATGGTTTCATTTTGTGGTCCCCCAAAAAAAAAAAAGGAAATAAAATATTAGTCGTTGGAGTGTGAAAGGGAAACTGACTGGGAGCTTTAAAGTAATCAGCAGCTGACTAGACAGAAAAGTTCTTCTTTTTCTGAATAGGATTTGATGATATTTCATGAATAATGGTCTGTCATTGTTTCTGCAAAAACAAAGGAAAAAAAATGAATCTTCAGTGAGATCCACTGCCGACGGGCCGATGTCAGATGAACAAAAAACTCTGCTGCATCTTTAATTCGTCATAAATTGATTGGTTCTGCTTTATTTACATCACATTAATGAACGATGTGAAAAAATTACACCCTCAGAATTTTGCTTAATAATGAATAAAATAATATTATGTCTAATGTTGGCATATGAGACCTGTGTAGATGTAACATGGATCAAGAAGTTAATATGAGTCCACAGTTATATTTGTCCACAGGTCAAACTGACCTCCGTGTGGGTAGACACGAGAGTTTGGTCTCGCTCAAACTTTCGTAGTAAAAAGTAAACCCATTTGTGTCGTACAAATACAGTTACGAACCGACAAATCTACCTTTGCGACGACAGCAGAGGTCAGGACAGCGAGACCAACTACAACGGCCACCAGATACTGGGCCACCTGAAAACACCTCCTCTTACTTTCCTTCTCAGCTCCTACTGGGCTCAACTGGAACGGATCCCATGTATTCCTGACCAGAAAGATTAAATATATATTTAGACGTTTCATTATAAGTAGATCACTTTACCCTGGTCATTTA
>NW_007585895.1:0-1283 GCF_000523025.1 Cynoglossus semilaevis | reverse complement strand
GGGGTTGCTGCTGAGCAATTTATGACTCTTATTACATCAAGAATGATAAAGGACTTTCTTACAAATTTGCATTTTCAAATTTGAAAGGAAAAGGAATGTGACGGGGGAGTAAACGCACCCCCGTCTCAACTATTTCGGGGCCTTTCGAAGGTATTTATCTCTCTGAATAATTGTCATTTATTTTGTCGTTCGGCCTAAGAATTATTAGTCAAATTAGCTCGTATCGACTCAGTAACTCAAGACGACTGCCAGACCTACATTTTCCTGCAGCAGCTTTTCCAAACATCATATCATTTATTCCATCAAACCACCACGGCCATTACAGAATATGTCGAAAACAAATTCCATCTCAGTCAGTGAACGAGAGATCGACAATTGGGCGATAAGTTCACATTTTTGTCTTCTCTGCTCAGGCGTCGTGGGCGCCGAGTCACGGAGTGACCCAACGAGCCAGTCAGTCAGTCTTGGTCAGGGCCACACGGGGGTTAAAGGCGACGGCCCCTCGTGCCCCTGATGTCTGTGGTTATTTAAATCAACCAATAATACGGCATATGAAAGCAATTAGATATGCTCCACGGTCGTGCTTTTACGTTTTTTTAGATCGCAGTTAAAGCCCTCTCCACTCTGACCTGGGGGAGGAAATACAAAGGGTCTACTAAAGTACCCAGACCCTACCTCAAGCTGTCACTCATTTATTAGGAAAAATGGAAGACCCCAAGACAATAAATGCAACATAAGGGCCCTTGTATTTGATCTCTGCTGCGGCCCAGTCTGGCACAGGGGTCCTCGGGGGTTGTTAGCATCGCAGGGTGAGCCCTTGGATCCTAGATGTTTGTTGAGCTCCACCTATGACTCCCACCATTTTTTATCCTCCCCAGCCGCCGAGAATAAATATTTACGCCGAGCCGTTATAAACCAGCCTAAAGAAAGCAACTGGTCTTAATTATAATCCTAACAAAGATCGCCTCCGTCCTCATGGTGCCTGACACTGAAAAAGCTAACTCTGAATCACACTTGGATTTCACTCAGGCGGAGGAAGTCGCTCTAGCCCTCACCTGATCCTGAGGTGGCGACTGCCGTGAATGGCTGCGTCTTGCCCTCCAGCCTTGTGTCAAAGGTCAGGAGACTCGGCGCTAGCAGTCAGAAAACAATCTCTCTCGGTTTACCCTCGCTCTCAGGCGTCGTTTCTCTTCCCTAGATCCACGGATGCCTCGTGCACACAAATCTTTATTAGACTTAGTGTTCACGGTGGAGCTCAGGCAAAATGATGTGTGCTTTCCTGT
>NW_007585894.1:0-1284 GCF_000523025.1 Cynoglossus semilaevis | reverse complement strand
ACCAACAGAAATTACAGTTGATTTGTTATAACGTATGAAACACAAAGACTGACATCAGTCTGTACCGCACCTCGTACCAGTTTAGGGTGGGCCGGAGTAGAAAGCCTAGCGGGCCGCATCTGGCCCACGGGCCGCAGTTTTGCTCAGGTCTGCTCTTCAGTCCAACTCGGTGAATCTGAACACAGAGGAAAAAGGTTGTTGAAACCAAACACCACTCTACGATGACAGCTGGATGGCTGCCTGTAGACATTTGCCCCATGTGGTTATCTGTGGTATAACAGCTTCCTTTTGTACTTTTATGTCATTATGTCGTAAACTGCAGTACGTTAAACTTCAAACGCTGTATTGACGTCATCATTTAAACGGTCGAAATATTTTCTGCGGCTCTTGGTGGATTTTATTTTGTCATAAAATGATATTGTCTGTGGACAACAGCGTCTTCTGTCAGACGCTGGTTATATTATTGACAAAACATAAAAGAAATAAATCCTATTATATGTAATAAAGTGTCAGACTGCGATTAAAGAGGGAAATGATCCATTAAGGTTCAGAGTAAAGCTGCCTTGCTCAAAGACGTTCATCAAACCCTTGTTCTTTCCGGTGCAGGTATGAGATCAGGGACGTTCACCTTGTGGAGGAGAGCGTCCTGGAGAGCCTGAAGGTCAAAGCCGACTTCCAAAACTTCAAGCCACGCCCCTTCAACATGCGGGAATTTTATGATCGCACGGGTCACGACCTCAAGGAAATGATGTTGTCCTGTCACTTCCACGGCACAGAGTGCAGAGCCGAGGACTTCACGGTGGTGAGTGGCGGGATTTTATTCTACGACGAGAAGAAACAGGTTCGTCTGTTTCATTAGAGACAAAGTCTGTTCTGCTGCACTGATCACTTTGATGATTTTATTATTTTATATTTTACTTTAATTTAATTTACATATGAAAAAATACCACAGCCTTTACAACATTATAGTTTAATATTTTAAGCTTTTAAAATAGTAAGTTAATTTTTGTTTTTTTAATTTCCAAACCTCACAACTAAAATATCTAAAATCTAGTTTTATTTTACTCAGGTGAGGTTGTTGGTTTGAGTTCTTCTCTATTAAAAATACGTTTTTATACTATTATTATAAAAATCCTTCTGAATAAACATAATTGATTGATTAAGTGTATTTTTTTGTTAAATTTTATTGCTAGAATTTAAAGATAAAACACAGTTTGAAGTTTTTATTTATTCCGTTGAATCTCAGCTGACAGATCTACTCGTTTTTATTTTTATTTATAATGG
>NW_007585893.1:0-1284 GCF_000523025.1 Cynoglossus semilaevis | reverse complement strand
GTTTGATTCCAGGAGGAACCACAAACTGGGTGCCTCCAACGGGCAAGTTTGCGGTTCCTGTAGAAACAGATCTGCTGTTAACATGAGGATTTCCCCAATGTGGGATCAATAAAGTAAAACAAAAAACAAAACAAAAAACAAACAAAAAAAACTATTAATTAAGACAATAATTTCCAACCGTTTCCAAACTTCTGAAAGAAATACAGATACTGAGAGATAGATGGATAATACACAAAAATATTATCTATCTAGCTAGCTAGCTAGCTAACTATCTATCTATATATCTATCTAGCTAGCTAGCTAACTATCTATCTATCTAGCTAGCTAGCTAGCTAGCTAGCTACCTATCTATCACCTATCTACCTACCTACCTACCTATCTATATATCTATCTAGCTAGCTAGCTAGCTAGCTAGCTAGCTATCTATCTATCTATCTATCTATCTATCTATGCGACAGAGTTAGAACAATAAAACTTTTCCACTAGGTGGAAGCAGAAGGTTATAAAAACAAAAAAAGACTCAGTCGTTATTTCTTCAAATATATCAGTATTGTGTTCAACTAAATAGAGCTACACTGAACAAATTGCAAATGCTTCTTTGGGACATTTTTGTTTGGGGGTGCACAGTAGGACATTTCTGTTATGTAATATATGTACCATGTCTCCAAAGTTGTTGGAAAATACTGAGTTAAGTTGAATATGATTCTGGTTAACATTTGTGAACTACTGTTATCAAGGTTAGTCCTCAAAACAACAGGTACCTTTGTGTACGGGACATATTGCGTAATTTATAAAATGTATGTGATATGAATTCGTTTATACATTTCCTTATTCTTTCATCCGTTCCTTTCTCTCAACCAGCTTTGTTGTTTTGCACTAAATTCTCATCTGTAGCTAACGGTGGTCTAATTGTGTAACGCACTGAGCAGCAGGTTTTGGTAAAAAGTTAGGCTAATTATTTTTGATTTGTTCTTGGAGCTCACAGTTACAGTCTAACACCGGAGACAATCAGTCTTTAGCTAATCATCCCGGTTGTAGCTAATCCTCCCGGTTGCTTCCATCCTTCATTATTCCCTAATTTTCTGAAGAGACCACCTGAGGGATTAATAATGTCCTATCTATCCTATACTCAATGGATTCTCATTTTCACCAAATCATCTCGGATAGAGAGATTTCAGCTGCAGATGATCAGCATGTTTTTCATGATTTGTAGTTTGTATTTGTATATAAAACACTTTCTCTCTTTATTAGAGATTACACAACTTCTTCTTCTACTCTCAGATG
>NW_007585892.1:0-1285 GCF_000523025.1 Cynoglossus semilaevis | reverse complement strand
CCTCATGTTTATTTAAACAGCCAGTGTGGCCACAGAGCAGCTCTGGTGCCTCGTTCCTGTTCTGTGGTGTTTTCTTACAGCCGACCGACCTCGGAGCCGTTCATCAGCCGGGGCTAAAGTGTAGCTACAGCATTCCACCACAACGACTGTGACATCAGCTCCACACACAAACCAGAGGGTGTGTCAAAGAGACACACAATTACAGGAGAAAGGAGGTGGAAGAGGTGGAGAAATGACCACGAAGAGAGACGTGGGGGGGAGGGGGAGACGGGTCGCCAAGCTTTTCATTTTTTTTTTTTTTCATGCTACGAGCACAAACCGACTTAGATGAAAGATGGAAATAAAAACATGGCAGAGATGTTAAATTAGCAAACACCACATGGGGACATGAGCGTCTCACTCATAAAGAGGACAGACATGAATAATTAAAAGTGACCAGAACTAATTTAGCCGCCGTGAGAACATGTCCGTCGCTTTGATCATGGAAATCCTCGCATATTTTCAAGATGCAACGGCAAAATTTCATCTTAAAAAAATATATATATCTTACCTTTTCCATTTTATTAGGTACATCCTGATGTTGTCGGTTGGACGCCCATCACTTTCTCCTACCCTGCTGACGGTAGCCTCAAACTGAAGGGCGTGCTGAGGTCATTGCCATGGACACAGTAGGCGACAGAACCAGTCGGTGAAATCCAGTCAAGCTCTGATGAAGAGGCTCAGACGCTGCCAAAGCAGAGTCGTCCATCCCTAGTTTGAACCAGCGAGTCGAGGCAGGATCGAGTCACGTGATCTCCTTGTTCTTCTTCAGGACAAATTCTGTTCCTGCAATTTCAAATGTTGCAGCAAAGTTTTTAAATTGGTTGTGGAGATAGAAATTGTACGCTGACATTTTGGGTTCTTAGATCCAGAAGTAGCCGCAGTTGAACGTGTTCTAATGGAGATGATCGGCAGTTCTTGGTTCTAAGGCACTGGTACTTTCTGTGGTCGTCTGTCCGTCTGCGGTCACTGACCATGTGACCTTTAAAGTGACATAAATCGACTGTTACAGACAATTCACTCGTCAACTTTACTGATCCCACACTGGGGAAATTCTTGTGTTTCAAACCCAGAACCTTGCAGTGACAGGATGGAGTCCAATCATTGGACTGTTTGTCATTTACACCATTGTTTCCCAAACTCAGGTTTTTTTGATCGTCTCCTCTGAAAAATGTTTGGGAAACAATGATTTACACCATACACCACCAAATCATGGAACGTAAATAGAGACAAAAATCAAGGAGAG
>NW_007585891.1:0-1285 GCF_000523025.1 Cynoglossus semilaevis | reverse complement strand
AGTTTCTTCCATTTATTGTCAGATCACGTTTGCTGAACTTGTGTTTTACTGAATTGTAATGACTTTGTGTAACTTGATTGCTATTGTCATTAACAGATTTTTTTTTACTTATGTTTTTAGTTTTTTTTTGTACTTAATATATAGTTTTAGCTTTTTTTAGTTCATTTTTTAACTTAATTATGTAGTTTAATCATTGTGTAACTTGATTGCTGTGCTATTGTCATTAACAGATTTTTTTAGTTCATTTTTTGTACTTAGTATATTTTTATTTAGCTTGGTTATGCGGCGCAATCGTTGTGTAACTTGAGCTGTATTTGAAACCTGCCAATGAAAGAAAATTGTTGGACCATTTTGTGCATTCATTTCCAGATATTGAGCCAATAATGAAGAATATAAATGAGTTTCTCACTGGCTTTTAGGATATGCATTGCCAAAGTCAAAGGTTCTACTAGTAGTTATAGTTTAAATAAATATTTTTAAGTTTGTTCTTTTTCATATATATTTTATAAATGTGCAGCTTGGTTTTAGATCATGGCCAAGTAATGGAGATGTACCAGCAGTGGTCCTTCAGTGTGGAGCCGATTCAATGTCACTATTAAATGGTATGAAAAGAAATGGATTTAATCTAGTCATAGCTATTGACTAAGGAGTGAGTGGCACATCAACTGGACAAGTCCAGTACAGACAAGTTTGACTACAGCCAGAACAAGTAGTGTTATTGCATTTACTCCATGTGTATCTGCAGAAGAGTAGGAGGGAGAGGACATTGGGGTTAGGACTTTACAGTATGTGCTAGATGTATAGTTGTTTTGACTTTATCCAAAGTTTTTTTTGCTACTTGACTTGTTGTTTCATGTAGCCATTGTTGAATGTGGAATTCTTTAGAGTACTAAGTAGTGGCACAAGGAAAATGAGTGGTTTGCTTCTGTTGATAGTGGTTAATTGAAGTATTTTGTAACATGCTTGTGCTAAACACTTTGAACATGGTGTAGTCATCCAAGTGCATTTGTATGGAATGTTGTCTTTATTTCATCTTGTTTTAAGCCAAAAGAAGAGGTTAAACCAAGTTGTTCCACTCCTGATGATGGGACCTTTGAATCCTGTGAGCACATGTGATTGACAGAAGTAGTGTTGAGTATGTGATCCTGCCATCTTTACCTGAAGTGCTAACAGTTACTGTTGTAATTTGACATGTATCGTTTTTAAATGTGTATCTATGGACTTTGATTGAATGCAAAGTAAAGTAAGAAAGTTTAAGTAATGAATATTTTGTGTTTAAAAGTCC
>NW_007585890.1:0-1286 GCF_000523025.1 Cynoglossus semilaevis | reverse complement strand
TATTATAAGGCAATTAAACACTTTTTTTAAACACATGCGGGCCACAAAAAATGACTTGCCGTGCCACATTTGGCCCGCGGACCTTAAGTTCGACACATCTCAACCTGTCATTTTCTGGGTTAAATTTCTACAGTGTGGTTTGCTGTACAGAGAGGAGGATATCATGGACCTCTCATGTGAAATGCTGCCCAGTTCAGCATCATACACTCATAGTGATTTTTGTGTTCATTTACTATCAGACTGACTAAAGGTTAGTAAAAAAAAATTTTAAAAAAGGGCCAATCAGTTGTTTTAAATTCTAGCTCGATTGTCCTTAGCGATGTCTTAGCGGGAGACAAATCTCTCCCCTACTTCGCAGTCTCACCTCCAGTTGAACTGGAACAGTGTTTTTTTTTTTTTGTTTTATTTCCTGTCCTGTATGAGCGATCACAGTGACTTGATGTGAGTGTGTTTCCTGCAGCTCAGAGCTCCTTCATGTTCTAACCCAGTTGTGTCTGAGTGATTTATTCAGTGACAGCGCGCCCGCTGTGAAGACCGGCCTGTAATGACGTGTCATGTCAGGGGAAGAAGTGATGGAAAGGGAGGAGAAGATAAACATTTAACCACAGAAATGTCAGGGCACTTAAATGGCGGTGATTAGCCGGCCGCCCTCCCCCTGGCCCCCCCCCCCCCTTCTTTTATGTCTTAGACTCTCGAGTCAATTAGAAAAATGAGAGGAAACGTCAACTGGAAACAAGTCACACGCTAATGGAATCAGACGTGAAGAAAAACTGGTCCTTTTTTCCCCCTCTCAGTCTGAGGCAGGGGCACACGAATGTTACGACGCTTCTAATCCAGAAGGACTGTTCTCTCCGTCAGTACTGTTCAGGCTGTTTCAGCCCAATCAGGAGAAGTCAAAATGCGAAATGAGGAAAATGTAACACCTGTAATTTGTTCAACAGACCTTAATGCAGTACTTCTCAAATAGTGGGGCGGGCCCCCCTGGGGGGACGCGGTGAGATGCCAGGGTGGGCGTGAGTAGTGTACCACTGCTGTAAATGCTTGAATGATAACATACCTCCAGTCACTAGGTGGCAGCAGTTCATATAGTGGTTATCAGGTTCTCAGAAAATAATTAAGAACCACAGCCCTAATGTGTGCGATCCTGGGGCAGGAGTCCAGCCCATCCAATCCTGCCCACGACTGGATTCCAAAACAAATATCATATAATAATGTTTGAGAAAAATTTGAGTTTTTTTTTAATTTAGTTAAAGTGTATTTCCAGAAAAATTCTGTCCCTCCGACAA
>NW_007585889.1:0-1286 GCF_000523025.1 Cynoglossus semilaevis | reverse complement strand
GTTTCTCATTTTCGGCCAAGGATTTTAGTTTCAGTGTTCCGTGTATAGAAATAGACTGTCATTGGTTATGTCTAAGGTGTTATAAAAATTGCATGTTGAAGTTGTTAAATGGCCAGTATTTGTCAGCAAGTATCAATATCAGTATAAAAAAAAATTGCCTTAAAAATAATCGATATTGTATGGGTTGTTTCCGAGTACTGTATGAGTACTTGCAGTGCTATTAGCATATGGGCTAGTGACGAGTTATCACAGGTCAATAGTTTGCTTTTAAAGCCAAGCGTTATAGAAGAAAAAGAGCAAAATGATTGCAAACAACAAAACTCAAATGAACAGTCAGGTCATTCAGTTTCTCCTTCGATTTGTTTCTTTAACATTTAATTTCCCAGTGGGTACTGTATAATCTGATCTTTTTAACATTTTTAGATAAAGCGTCACTTTTTACACAACCCCTGAAACATCCTCACCGCGTGAACGCCTGCGAAACCCCGCCGCAGATGATGCGGGATAACACTAACACTGTGTTGTTGCAGGATCTGTCGCCGTACAAACGCTCCCCCAAGAACGCAGGCATAATTTATGAATTGTCATATGCTTTGTCAAGCAGGACATGTTCTCCTGAGGCCCCTTGCTTATCTCGGTATCCACATTATCTCAAGGACAAAAAAAAAACCCGTGGAAAGTCTCCTTTCTGACCTTTACTTATTACATAGGTAGGCTTGTTTTTGTTTTTTTCCTAACTGTTAGTCCATGTGCAGGTGATGGATGAAAGAAACTGGGAAAGCAAATCCCTCTGAAACAGTTCCTCAAATAACATCTGAAAGGGAGAGGAAAAAAAAAACAGGAGAACCTGTTTTTGTTCCATATTGAATTTATGTTCATTTATAAGTACATCTTAATTTATTACTATCTATATTGGGGTGTCAAATATAAGGCCCGCAGGCCAGTACTGGCCAGCTAAGGGGGTTCAATCTTTGATAAAAACAGATAATAAATAATAAATAAATAAAAATGTGTTAAATTTAAATTAAAAGTTTAAAGTTATTATTTCTTAAAATGTTATATATTTTACAGCTTTTAATAAATTCATATGCTGATCCATTTCTCTGTGTTCCGTAACCTTTTCGGTGCCACTGCACAGAATTTAGATTTCAAAAAAACAACACAGTGCTACCAACGACAGTGTGAAGAAATATATCTATAAATCTATAAAAAATATATATAAATATGACCGTCCATCATATTTTAATTTACTGACCGAGTTGTGAGTTAATTGAAACTGGACGATC
>NW_007585888.1:0-1286 GCF_000523025.1 Cynoglossus semilaevis | reverse complement strand
ATATATATATATATACTAATTATATATGGCAGATACTTCATGCCACTTGAATTTTTTGACTGCAGGTCGTTGTATGATGTAGGTCTACAAACTCTGACATTGTCATTATGAGAATTTAAATTCCAGTGTCTGAACATACAAGTCAGTTTTTCTTGCCCGAAGAAACAGCGAAGAACATAAATCATTACAGAATATGGACCGTGTCTAAATTCTAGTCTGCAGTTTGGGAAGAATTCACATTAAGATGCCACCGTGTCTGTATCAGATTGTAAACACATTGTTAGCACTTTAATGTCAGTGCTAACACCTGGTTTTGCAGAAGTGCATCACTCAAGGACTTTTTCCTGGCTTGGGAAAGTGAAATTCCACTGCAGGATGTTGAAAGTATATACAAAAGTGGGATAAAACAGTCTAAAAATGGCTACGTCAGAGAGAAGACATCAGATGTTTATAATTAACAGTTGAACTAACGAGTCATTTCCACCTAAATTAATCTAATTTTGACTCGCTCTCCTCCAGATTCAACAACGTCAAACTGTGGAAAATAGATACCTGCTGCAGCTCTTCCACAAATCCTCCACGGGATGTTCAGCACATGTTCTACTACTGAAATCCCCCTCCACGTGTACTCAGTATTTCACTAATACATTTATGACACAATTTATGCATTTTCTACGTATAACTTACAATTTCTACCACATTGGATCCATATGATTTTACTTTTTCTATCCGGTTCAGACCAGACATGTGGAAGCAACAGCCCCCATCAGAGGAAGCGAACGTCACTGCCGTTAACTTCTCTAAACTCCACTCACTGTCTATGAATAGACTTCTCTGTTTCATGTGTCCTCAGAGATTGACAGCGAGAGGTCAAAGTGAGGTTGTGACGTATCCTTCAACAACGAACTGTTCCATTTCAACTCCGAGAGAGTTAGTCAGAAACATGAGTGACACTGCCATCCAAATGTGTTCAGCTTTAAAGAACAACACATGACGTAGAAGGCAGGATCCTGTCTCGTTGGACATATGGTAACAGTGAAGCTTGAACTTCTCCACGGGCCAGGACTGTATTTAGGCTTCAAAGTTTTCTATTTATGCCAACAATCACCCACACGTAGCCACGTCACAGGAGAAACTGAAGTTTCAAATTAGTGCCGGAAAACCTAGAGGAGAAATGTAGAGACTGAGAGTAAAATTTATCATTCATTTCAGAGATTCAAATGCATTGATTAGATTTTTTAAACCATTTCAAAGGACACAAAATGCAGATGTTCAGACTGAAAACA
>NW_007585887.1:0-1286 GCF_000523025.1 Cynoglossus semilaevis | reverse complement strand
AAATCACAACTCTCCTCTACACAGTATCTGCCAATCACTAACAGCTAGGTTTCTGCCATCTGTTTAATATATGACACTTTTTTGGATGTAATTACCGTGAATGTTTGTTTTTAAAGCACAGCCCAGCTGAATTTGGTCCATTCAGACTCGAGACACTAACAGAGAGCCAATTGAAGACCCACGTGTGGCAACTCGAGCAATGGTTTTATGCTGACGTCCACAGTGTGTTTTTCGCAAAAACAGCGCTAGAGGGCGCCAAGGTGGAACAGAATGAAAACATCCCTCTCCCCTGTTCCCTCCCGTCTCTGCTGTGACTAAGAGCATCCAACAGCAGTGAGTATGGCAACAAATACTAATTACCTCAGAGAAGAGGGAAAACATTACCAGGTAGCGAAGATCCTTTCTTAAATAAACAGAGCTGAGCCGAGACAAGCAGCAAGTCAATTGGCTTTAACAGTCTTTACTCTGTCTGACTGCACGTCTGTCCCACAGCTATAATTAAAAAAAGGTTACAGCCGGGTTACTGTAATCATGAAGCAAACTGTGTAATGGTAGAACAAGCAGTAGGTGAACGCTGGTAAAGAAAAGACACCTGGCTGCAGCATTTTCAGTGTCCTGAAAATACAGGACACTTCTGACTTTGTGGTTGTGCGTGTTTGTATAAGACGGATTGGTTTAGTTTCTCAGTCAGGCACTAAGCTGGCATGATTCTCAAAATGTTTAACTCCTGAAGTCCGAACCAGATAATCTAAAATGTAACTTTTTATCTACCTTTCTAACAGAAGAATCTCTGGAGGATCCTGGTGTTCAGTAAGAAGCAGGACACTGACGTTCAAGTATCTGGAGTTTCTCAGCTTTAAGCACACCAGCTCCCTCAGGTATTGGAAAAGAAATGGCCTCAAAAAAACAAAACAAAACTGCAGCAACCATTAGCATTAGCACTCTTGCTAGTCTAAACAGTGATTTGTTTTGACCCGATGGTATTATGTCTTTAAAGATTATTTAGTTTCATGAAGACCTTCCACTGTGTTTTAAGACACTCTTGCAGCTCTTGGCACCACTGCCTGGTGACAACATGGTCTGCATCCCTTCAGCATTGAAGAGGCGTCATTGAAACAGAAATGGAAAAATTTAAAAGACTATATATTCAGGAAGAAGAAGGGGAAGAATGGCTCACAGACTACAGGCTGTAAAGGGGACACACTTTAACAGGAACAAATAATAATTAAAAAAAAACAGAAATGAATGAATGATGTTTTTGCATCTCTACACAGTATATTCCTAGC
>NW_007585886.1:0-1287 GCF_000523025.1 Cynoglossus semilaevis | reverse complement strand
AAAAAGGTTTAAGGTTGTAATTTGGTGGTTATGGTTGATTTATGGTCAAATGTAGGGTGTTAAAAACACTTCCAAAGCCCATAAATAATATTTGACAATACATTATAAAACACATACAAACAGTGACTCATCCAGAGCCATAGTAACTTTGATTAACATCATCTGTATCTGACGTGGACTCACCGAGTGCTACCGAGCACATCTGTCCCAGAGTGGAGAGCTTTCACCGGACCTGGGGTCACAGTGACGGTGGGCCGCACTTTAGGGTTGAGGGTGAAGCAGTCTCTGCCCAGCATCCTGTTGGCCAGGTTCAGTCTGGACAGCTGTGAGAAAAAGGAGAAGAAAGAGTTCAGCTGACAACTCTGAAGTCCAAACAACAGGATTACATGTCCATTATAAGAGAACTGTGTGCAGTATTAGTGGGTTATTGTTAGTATTTACTGTAAATGAGTGTTAATTCACATCTGTGTAGCTGCAGTAAGGCTCACAGCAGGAGTCTGTGATGATGAAGTGCTCATGTTAAAAGCTCCTCCACATCCACTACTTTATTCTCCTGTATCTGGAGGCTGGTGGAAATGTACACACAGCACATGGCACAGCTAGTCTCCACTCAGCACTAAACCCCGCTGATCCCTCCCTCCCTTCCACCCTCACCCCTCACCCCCCAACAGAATCAGCTATTATAGCTTGTCGGGGCCGAATCTGTTTACAACCACATCAGCACTTCTGCAGCGACTGCACCTCAGCACCGGCCCCGCTGCCCTGTGAACTGTGCTGCGTGTTGAAATCAAATGTACAAATTAATCACTCCACTCCGCAGTTTTATTTACTTTATTTCCTGCTGGGTAGCACTAAATGCCCAATGGGAAAACTGTGAAGCTGCCAAACATTTTAGTGTGCACAGAAATGTGTCAGCACACACAGGTTTACTGCCACCGCCTACAGACTCTCACTATAAAGAAGAGAGGCTGGGCTCCCTAATATATGTTTGCTCTGAATGACACAAAAACAACATGTGCTGTTGATGGAGGCTAGTGTTACAGGCGTTAGTAATAAAAATACCTGAAATCATTTATGCTAGGACATTAGCATCTGGCAGTTTAACTTATTAGAGGCCATGTATTGTGTGTCGTGCTACGCACAGTTACACAGGGTTTAAGTTAGGGTTTAACGTTAGTAAAATATTTGACCAATTGTAGGCCATAATATAAGATTTTAGAGGGAAAACGTTAGCAACCTGACTATCAAAATAGATTTTTAAAAAAGTCAGAAAAACAGCTGTGTATA
>NW_007585885.1:0-1287 GCF_000523025.1 Cynoglossus semilaevis | reverse complement strand
TATATGTATTTGTATATATATATTTATCTATATGGTATATGAATATATACATATATTTATATATATTTAACATGTATATATATATAAAATACACATACATATAAAACAGGAAATGATGAATTATTAAAATTATTATTAATTGAAATAATGATTTAATATAATATTAACAAGATCAAACTGCAAGAGAAGTAAAAGTCACTGAGCTGGACATTTTTAATGTTTTTTTTTCCCTATAAGAATATTATCTGTTCTTTTTATAGTATTCAAATTTATTCCATTTTGTCCGTAACCTCCCACGGTCCAGCACCACAGGTTGGACTCCGGGTGGAAACACACTCTGGGTTAACTTTTGACCTAATGGTGAAAGGGTTAAGTTTGTAATTTCCAGACTGCCAGTTCGAATCCCTTCCATGACAGGACTTTGTTGCATTGAATAAGAACAGATCACTGTTGCTGTGTGTTTATTATAGCCCTGAGAGACGTCATGTGACTTCTGAATAAAAAAAAGGCAGGCAATAAATTCAGATGTTTTGTAAATTGGGTGAATTAGTCTGTTGCAAAAAAAAAGAAACACGAGGTAAATGTTTTCCTCTCATTTTTAGAAACTAAATAAAGAAAATGTTTTTATACAATTATTTTAATACCCAGCAAATTAAGGCCATTTCATATTTATTTTAAAAAAATATATCTCATTTTACTCAGGGTTTTTTTTTCTATTTGAAACTACGAACACACAAACATAACCTTTATTATCTGGAGACATAATGAAAATAATGATTTGGTTCTGCGACTTTTCAGCTCCTCCAGTCATGTTTTCAGGCTGGAGGCCAAAGTAAACAAAGTGCGGTGCAACCATTTAGCCTTGGTTTGACAGTGAGAGTGAATCTCTGCCTTTTCAACGTGAATGCATCTTCTTTTCTCTTTACTTTAGACGAACAAAAGTTTCATTCAGAAAGTGTTTTCCTGTAAAGAATAATGAAGAAAAAACCTGTATATACTCACTCACATATACGTCTGATTCTATGAACACACACATATACTGTATGTATTTGTGTGGTCATAGTAATGTCTTTCCAAAAATTGGAACGCATTACCGTAATTTCCAGACTATGTAGCGCACCTGAGTATAATATAAAATATTGTACATATATAGGCTGCACTTCTCTATGAGCCGCAGGTGTCTATGTTGTAACATGGAATATTTCCACAGAATATTTCCACTTTCTATTGCTTTAAATTGTTTTGTTTTTTTCGAACAGTGACTGTTACACGGCCTTCGTTCTTGTC
>NW_007585884.1:0-1287 GCF_000523025.1 Cynoglossus semilaevis | reverse complement strand
AATGTCAACTATATCACCAAAAATATAGAATTTTATGTCACTTCTACAAAAGCTTCACTGGTAGTCAGTGGGCAGTTGGTGAACGTCACGTAAAATGCTGCTTGATTTAGGAAACTGTTTTAGAGGCAGAACCAGTTTGTATTGAACGCCAAAGAATTTTCTCAGTTTTGTGGAGTTTCCGATGTCACCTAGAGATAATCCGCAGCCTCTTGTGTGCCGTTTGCATAGCAATCTTAATGTATTTTCATCATAGTCACTTATATCATCAAGAGCAAAATTTATACCCAAAAAGCTTTTCCGTTTTACAGGCCAGTAACGGTCACTGCTCCAGGCGACAAATTGATCATGTGACTGTTGTGAAGCTTCAGGTCTGAGAGCAACTGGCCCTGCTGGGGACCAGGAGTCCAGGGCATCTACTGAGCAAGAAGAAAAAGCAAACTGGCACAGGTAGCACCCCCTACCCCCTCCTCCTCCCTCTCTCTCTACCCTCCGCCTTACCAGCTTCCCTAGGCTTTTCTAGAGCAGAGTGCCAAAGCCAGATACTGGTGCATGATGAATTTGAGCCACAACCGAGAGTGGAAGTCAAGCTGCATCTGCCCTCAAGCTGCAATCTTTTTCCATTACCACAATTGTACACCCACCTTCTCTCGCTACGTTCCTTTCGGGACCGCGATGAAGAGCGCCGAGTCCAACGTTATTGTCCAAATACCAAATAGGTTTGGAGTCCCTTCAGCTTCTCCTTTGCAAATATATTTTTAATAAACCCTGCAGTTTTCCTACTCCACTTTTGCTCTGTTTTGAAAGGCCTGTGCCCCAATTACTACCCAAAACAAACCCAGGCTATGTAGGGATTTTTATAGAACATGTTATTTTCCACGTGCCCTCTAAAACCTCAAGTCATCTTCCCTTTTTTGACAGGTAGTTGATATGTCTTATCTGATAAAAATGCTCAGCATCAAGTGGGTTCTTCTAATGACATTTTTTACGTACACATTACTTCCTTGGGATGAAAACTATGTTGCTAGTGGCCTATGTTTAGCACTTTATGACATTATTACTCTCAGCCTCTATAGTACCTCGGTGTGTAGTATTATTTATACCAATTAGCATTTAGCTAGGAGCCAGGCTGTAGAATTGCATTATACACATCACAGCAAGGACATGTGAACATTTGCATTTCTACATAATAACATGAGACTTTTGAAAACATTCGATATCCGTTTGCAGCGAGTAATAAATTGCCCACTTCAGTCAGGGGGATTTAACAAAGCCTCTTTTTTTAAAAAA
>NW_007585883.1:0-1288 GCF_000523025.1 Cynoglossus semilaevis | reverse complement strand
GTGCATGGACACAAAAGAAAAAAAAAACAAAACTCAAATGCACGTGCCTGGTTTATGCAGTAGCCCTTTACTATGTAAAGATAAAAGGTACAGAAAACATGCCTTCTCTAAACTCTTTTTGTTCAAGTATCGACTGTCCAAGAAATAATATTGTCAATTTTATCACTGCGACAGAACAGTTATTTGCAAGAGAGACCAGAAAAAGTGTGTTGGATATTTACCTCGTCTCCTTCTTCCACCAACGCTTGTATGGTACTGAACAAGGAACCATAACCTCCGACTGTGACCAGGATTTCGTTCAAAGGGTCAATAGGACGTCCATACACTTTTCCATAGACCTGAGATAGAGCCTTCACCAGGGAGGGATGACCCTAAACACCAAGAAAACACAGCAGGTCATACTCCTCTGATTGCTGATAGACCAAAACTAGTAGTTTTATATTACTTTTTTTTTTGGTTGGAGTTACTGTATGTTTTATCATTTATCAGATTGTCATATACAAACAAAAACTCATTCTAATGTTTAAGCCAAGCCAGTTTATCATTTTTTTTTAAATAAAGACATGTACAGAAATGTACTCTGAATGACCTTGTTTTTTTAATGCTCTGTAGCAGTAAATATCAATTGGAGGCTTGCGGGCCAACCTAACCATCTAATCTGGCCTGGGACTGGATTCCAAAAAAACAAAGCAAAACAAAAAAATAATGTTAGACAAAAATATGATTTTATTTTTATTTTAAAATATCGAGTGCTCCCTCCCAGTCCTTCTCCTACGCTTAGTCGCCCCAACTCGGTCTTGGTCGCTCTATTAATGACAATAGGCTATGGTCCACATCAGGGGTGTCAAACATATGGCCTGTGCTAGGGGGTTCAAAAACACAAACACTTCATGTTCAGGATATTAGTAAATTTATATTTCATTAAATATGAAGATTTAACCAACATGCTTGTACTTTCTTCTTTGCATGAAAACAAAGGGGAAAACATGGACTTATTGCTATTTATAGATAATTATGTTGTGATTGTACTGTATCTAATTAGGCTGTGTGCAGCCCCTGAGCCAAAATGAGTTACATTTTTCCGCTAATGTCATTTTGATTATGGCACTGTCACCACCGCACAGCTTGGTTGGTGGTTGCTCTACAATAAAAAAATAAAACGAAAACAAAGGGGAATCACGTTCCATGTCTCTCTCTCTCTCACTCACTCAGTGTGTATCCTGGTAAATATATGTCACTTATTTATGGTGGTGACAGACAGGTGGGAACAGCAGTTGTGAATGGAGGG
>NW_007585882.1:0-1288 GCF_000523025.1 Cynoglossus semilaevis | reverse complement strand
CACACACACACACAAACAAACACATGCACACACAAACACACGCAGGAAGGTTGTTAGTGTCACTGCAGCCCACACACCAGCACAAACCAAAATGACTGACAGTCTGTAATAACCTGTAATCTGACCTCATCTGGCAGCACTGGCTCTGACGACCGACTGATGGCCGACTTCGGCTGAGGTTCGTCCAGTGGCTCGTCGAGCTCATTGTCGGTGTAAGTCCCACCCTCGTCTGCTGTGTCGTCATAGTCACTGGTCAGGCGGCTGTCCATGCTAAGGTAGTCTGCGCTCATGGCCGACAGGTAGGACATGCGGTCATCGTGGAGGTCCAGGTCCTCATCTGAACCGTCCAGCTGAGAAGACATGCACCAGGGATTAGACTTTGTCAACAAAGTCTTTGTCAACAAGTCAATTGTGCTTTGTTGTTTCTGACATGGACTCACTTTTCCCTCACAGACCCACACTGCTCGTTCCTGCTGCTCCTGAATGCTGTCTTTCACACTGCCGTACCAGCTGTCGTTGGCAGAGTTCAGGTCGATAGTTGCTGCACAAACACAGAAGGTCAAACTTGTACTAGAGCTGAAGCTCAGGAGTCCATTTAACACAGGTTACAGCATGTTAATAACAGTGAGTCTTAAAGAGTGACTGAGTCCAGTCTGGACCGTACCGGTGAAAAGATGTGAGCAGGTTTTCTTCAACTTGACGGCCTGTTCGTACAGTTTGCGCGCGCTGCGACTGGATCCTGGTATAATGCGGTTCCTCATGGTTTTAACTCCCTGTTTGCTGTCAGGGTTAAGGAAGATGACGATTGGATACCACTGAGTGTAGTTCAGGGTGTCCACAGCTTTGGGGGTCACATCCAGGAGAGCGTGGAGGTCCTGAAAGAACAACAAGAAAGATGAGAGGTTCGGAATAGAGTTTTCTTAGTTTTCTTTTTAGCTCTTCTTCCACTCTCTGCACCTGTTCGATGATTTGTCTGATGGTGTTGAGTCGAACAACTCCAGAGGATTTTTCAGTGCCCGCATCTTTAGGCTCCGTCTCTGCACCAGGAGAAAAAAGAAAAAAACAACAATGAGTGAATTTATTCATTTGACATCAGAGGTCAACTCTACAGAGTTCCACCTGAAGAGCTCTTTTTTTAGTTCTCAGGGTTTTAAGTTTAAATCTTGATCACAGTAAAGGCTCAAGACAAGACAACTCTCCATTGTTTAAATCTCAGAGCTTATAGAATATTTAGATTATTGCTCCCAACAACAAGAAACTGTAGTTTGTAAGTTTGATCCCCAGTCAT
>NW_007585881.1:1004-1288 GCF_000523025.1 Cynoglossus semilaevis | reverse complement strand
TTCTGTTTTTTTCTAAATGTTGTCACACGTTTCAGTTTCCTTGTTGTAAACAGCCACAGCACCGTTGAACATACAGTATATGTAGACTGTCTCCTCAGCAGCACCGTGTCAAAAACACAGACTGACGTCAGTGTATTATAAAAACCCCCTCTGGGGGGTGTTATCTCCCCCTCTGGCAATTATGGCTGAAATATTGATTCATTTGTTTTAAAAAGAGACAGTTTTGAGGATGGTGGTAAAATGCAACAACAGCAACAACAACAACATACGACACAGCAACAACA
>NW_007585881.1:0-956 GCF_000523025.1 Cynoglossus semilaevis | reverse complement strand
CAACAACAACAACAACAACAACAACAGAACACATTAACCATTTATCAGGTAATAAACTCCACGTGAGGCTGAAAAATAGATGCTCATAAAACGTATGACTTAAATGAAGCGGCGTCCTGGGAGTGCGGTGTTTATTTTTATTCAACAACAACAACAACAACAACAGAACACATTAACCATTTATCAGGTAATAAACTCCACGTGAGGCTGAAAAATAGATGTTCATAAAACGTATGACTTAAATGAAGCGGCGTCCTGGGAGTGCGGTCGGGGGCAGCAGTCGCCACCCAAATCACATTGCACCGTACCAAACCTTCCTGCGGGTGGTGAGTCCACTGGAAGATACCAACCGCCCTAACCGGGATTCGAACTTGCCCAGGAGGTGAACCCTGGGGTTCCACACCAATGACAGAGACATTGCCTCTGGGCCAAAGCGCCACGACAAACATTCAACACTTCATCAAATAAATCAGAATATTTAGGAGGAAGATTGATCAGCCAGCTGCCAAAGTCGTTAAAGGAAGCTGATCGTTAGTCGTCGTTCACATTCATTGTCGTACAGTTGGGGTTTATTAATTTCACTGCCTTCTGTTTCTGTTTCAATAAACCAAATGATTTCTCCATAAATTTAAGACTAGTTTTTAGTGTGATGTTTTTTCTGTTGTCGGGAAGATTTGCAGGACTTTATTCATTCATTAATGAATTTCTTAATGAAACTCATTCATTCATAATTTATCTAGAATTTAAATATTTTCAGATTTTTACGGAATTTTTTAATCAAATTCTTTTATTATTCTGGTTTTTATTTAAAAGTAATTTATTTGAGTAAAAAACGTTTTTGAACAAAAACATCTGAGTGGTTCTGTGGGTCTGGGTTTTGGTTCTGTTCAATTTCATCTCATTTTAAAAGGTTGAGTGAGTTAGAGTTGAGTGTCCTCCACCCCCCCCCCCCCCTT
>NW_007585880.1:0-1288 GCF_000523025.1 Cynoglossus semilaevis | reverse complement strand
GTGAATATATTGTAAATGTATATAAAAAATAACAAGTCGATTGGTTCATACCACGTGGTCAGACCACTAACTGTTGTGCAGAAAAGAACATATTGTACACAGGAGAAGTGTGACTGAGGCCAGAGGAAGCTGTCAGTGATGCTTATCTCTAATGGTCTTACAAGGATTGGCTGCACTGCTGTGGTTAATGCTGCCAAATATTATTCCAGCTCGCAGCCTGGGACTCAGGAAAGAAGAAAAGTTCTGGTCCATGTGGATGGATGGATGATGAAAATGCTGGAGTGTTTATCGCAGCCCCACTCTTCTGTTCAGTTGTTTTTGCACTGGTCAATTTCCTCCAAATTGGAAATTGGATGGAAAATCAGTGACACACAGGTAGAACACATTTGAACCAGGGAAGGAAGTTAACTCCCTCATCAAAGTCCTTCACACACATCTGAAACACGTCAGGAGCTTTGGGGAAATACTTCAACAACAATATGATTAAATGATACGAGTCTCAAATCTCTGCTGGCCTTCATCTGCGTCTACAGTAGCATTAGCTAAAAATGATCTTTTTGACATACACACCGACTCTTGGGAGACTGCTGCTTGTTATATATACAGTATATAAATATAAAATTTATATATAAATAAATGGTTTATATAAAATTGTTTTTAATTGAAATTAAACTGCTACTTATTTCTGTTTTCTTTGTTTAACTAAATATTAATTTATCCCAGTTAATAAAAACCATACCTTTATATTTGCTGCCTGTTTCTACCATGGCTAATAAACACAAATCAGAGACAACAGAACCAGGCTGTGGACGGATCTCATCTGATTTGGTTCAACTGGCGACCTGTGAGTCAAAAGACGGCGTTTTAAAAAGCCGTGTGTACCGCGTCGTCTGTCTCGTGTTAAAAACAAGATGTCCATGAAACCACAGGACAGAGGCTGTCTCCACACGTTTACATCCTGTCTTTGAAACTTCCCTTCATCCTGACCACTGTTTCCCTTCACCGTACCTACTCGTCTAAAGTCAACGTCTTCACCAAAGAACCATGACGTGTCCCCCCTCTCTCCCTGTGTCTCACCCTCCTCCCATGACAAAACGTGAGGCGTCTGTTTTGTAACAGCGATCAGTGATGGATGGATGTTTGTGTCCGTCCTCAGTGTTTTTACGATGTTGTCTTTTCCAGGTAGAAATGCATGACGCAAACAGGAAACTGCATCGAACCAGAGACAATAACAGCACTGTAACGGACACATAACTGTGTATAAACACTGGACACACACACACACACA
>NW_007585879.1:0-1289 GCF_000523025.1 Cynoglossus semilaevis | reverse complement strand
ATGAAAATGGATGGATGGTTGGATGGAGTAAATATTTGAATTCCAAATGTATTCAATTAGTTCCCAGAGTGATCGTGATTTTCATTAGGGTAGGGTACTTCTGATCACAGGTGTACAATTCAACTACTCTCTTATGCTCACACTGAATTTGGCTCTCACATATACAAGTTTGTTTCTCCTTGAACACACCGCTGGCGTCAGTGTTGCGGCAGCTTAAGTACACTGTTGTTTCAACATTCCAGCTGTATTTATTTTCACGTCTGAGGCCAACATTTGTTTGAACAGAGTCTGCCAGCTTCCATTACATGATTGCTCTACTAAATAAAAAATGGATGGATTTTAGCGTTTGCAGATGAGATGCACACAGAGAGAGACATTTGGAGGTTGGAATTCACGTACGTCCGATTATTGCTTTCACACAAAAGAGATTCTGATAATGAATAGTCTCTGGTGGTTTTTTTTTTCTTCTTTTCCCCTTCATCTCAACCACAGCCATGATGACCGTGTAAATCAAGATGAAGCCGCTGAAACCGCATAAATCCTCAGAACCAGAAAACACACCGAGAGGAGAAAACCACAGATCGTGCAATTACCTCATAAGTAACCCAGCTGGGAATGTTCCGGTTGTTCTTTACTGCAGAGGTTGTAGATCACAGGTGTCAAACTCTTTCTGGTTCATGGGCCAAATACAGCCTGATTAGATGTCAACTGGGCCGGACCAGTAGAATCAAAAGATAATTACATATAAATAACTATAAGTCCATGTTTTTCCCCCTTTGTTTTCATGCAAAGAAGTACAGTAAATATATATTCACATTTAATGAAATATAATGTGGCAAAACATCATGAAGTGTCTGGTGCTTTGAACCCAGAGGCAATGTAATTGCTGTAATTGGTGACACCTCCTGGGCCATACTAGTGAGTGCGGTTGTATCCCCTTGCGCGTCGACTATGGCCCACGGGCCGTATGTTTGACAACCCGATCAAGGACATAAAAACATCAGAAGAGTATGACATAGGATTGGAAGCCACATCAAAGGAAAAAAAGGCCAAAAAAACCCAAAAAAAGTAAATGTAGAAAAATCCAATGTATGGCTTACGGTGAACGGTGAATGTAAACAAAGACGTCCTCCACATATAAGGACGAGGGGTGACGCTTTTGTCCACTCCGCTGAGCAACTGGTGCAAAATTTGTTTCAACGTTGCAGGACTTTCTTAATCAATTTATGTGAGACTGTGACGTAACCACATAAAATTGGCCAGATTGCACCACCTAGAGGTCCGGTTTT
>NW_007585878.1:0-1290 GCF_000523025.1 Cynoglossus semilaevis | reverse complement strand
TTTTTTACAGCTTTCAGAGTCACCTTCAAGATAAGTCCACCGGGACAGGAACAGGAAGTTGTTCAGAACCTTCCAGTGCTGCATGACAATCCTGTTAACTTGTTGGTGCCATGCAGACATTTTACACGTCTACAGTGTTTTATTATGTTGTGGTAGAATTCAGCCACAACTTCCTTCTACAGCACATGACCTGCAGGAACCCGTGGCCGTTAACTTTATTGGCTGCACCGGCTGCAGGTGTACAGTATATGAAGTGCAAATTAAAGTTTATCGTCGAGGTCTGCCGTTGGTTAGCAGCAGACCGAACAGCAGAAATGAACCGGACACTAAGTGGCCACCTGCTACACCGAGCCTGGCGCCGTAACAGTCGCCACATCGTAACCTTCAGGCGGCAGTAAAGCAGGTTAAACTGTTGGAGAGAGAAGTGACGACAGCGTCTGATACAGGACTCATCTGTTGATACTGCAGTCTCTCAGTGCTGTGTGTTTATTCTCTTTGATTATATGTGGTGTGTTATTGCACACAGACACAGTTTCCAAGGACTGTGTGTGTGTGAGAAAATGAAAGCTGCTGACTGGCCATGATTGTGATTGGCTGCCTCTGAAGCCTCTAGAGAAGGCTGACTGAATGGTGCCAGTGAGACGCCAGACAGACGGCATGGTGTGTGTGTGTTTTCTCGTGTGTTTCGCTCACATGAACATAGCTCATCACTGACACCATATCCCACTCCCAGTCCTGGATAAACGCAATAAATTAGTGTCATATTAACTGTATGTTATGAAGAATGTGCTGTGGTTGTTGTATTATGTATCCTGATGTATCCTTGTACTCCAGTATATCATCAATGTTGACCACATTAGAACCTAGTGTTAGTCTTATGCCCAACTTAGTCACTGGACTGTTTTAATTTTGTTAAGTTTAAGCTGATGAAATATTCAATTTATTATTGTTGACTGCAATGCAACATGTACTCCTTTCATGTTTCAAAAAGTTTTCCGCTCTATTTATCCTGTCTGCAGATAGTGTTTCAAATTTCTCCTGATCTTTTCTAAAGTAGCTTTCCTAAAATAGGTAAGTAAAACAAGTCCACCATATGTGATCTTCCAGAAATGTTTGGGTCAAATTATGTCACACACCATCATACTGTCGTTTCTTTGATTGGCTCTCACCTCAGATGTCCCGCCCCACATAACATCCTGTTTAGTTTTTATCTTAGAATAGAAGGTTGTTGACTCGGTCCAACACTATGTAGTGTAACGTTCTATGACAATAGTCCTCAAGATCAGTAAG
>NW_007585877.1:0-1291 GCF_000523025.1 Cynoglossus semilaevis | reverse complement strand
GGGGGTGAGGGGAGGGAAGGGGGGGGTCGTTAAAAGCACAACTGACAAGGTCAGCTTAACGCTAAACACGTGTAAAGACAAAAAAAAATCTCTGTCCGCTCTTCTTCTTCTTCTTCTTCTTCTTCTTCTTCTTCTTCTTCTTCTTCTTCTTCTTCTTCTTCTTCTTCTTCTTCTTCTTCTTCTTCTTCTTCTTCTTCTTCTTCTTCTTCTTCTTCTTCTTCTTCTTCTTCTTCTTCTTCTTCTTCTTCTTCTTCTTCTTCTTCTTCTTCTTCTTCTTCTTCTTCTTCTTCTGTGGTATTTCCATCGGAGAATTCTGGAGGATGACCTTTGACACCAGGTCAAACAAAAAAAATCTGATCAAAGGTCAAAGGTCACACAGCTCAACACTGGTCAAAGCTGTTGGAGACACAGAGACCAGTCTGAACTGGTTTTAGTTTGGACTCTTAAACTGGTTCAACTACAACATGACTAATTACAGAAAAATAATTCAAATAATTCAAATAATTAAAATAATAATAATATATATTTTTCTTTATATTTTATAATCCTGCAGTTGGTTCAACCCTGTTATTTATTTTTAATGCACTAAAAAGTATTTGGTTAAATCAAACTACTGTACTACAGTACTACAGTACTACAGTACTACAGTACTACAGTACTACAGTACTACAGTACCAATCCACACCAAAACTACAGTACTACAGTACTACAGTACTACAGTACTACAGTACTACAGCCCACCTCTGCGGCCCACCTCTGCGG
Organism: Cynoglossus semilaevis; assembly: GCF_000523025.1. Lineage (NCBI taxonomy): Eukaryota > Metazoa > Chordata > Actinopteri > Pleuronectiformes > Cynoglossidae > Cynoglossus > Cynoglossus semilaevis. Next base: position 529 of record NW_007585877.1, on the reverse strand, counting down.
CCCACCTCTGCGGCCCACTCACTGCTAACTCCTCCGCTGCTGCCTTTTATCTGTGGCAGCATTTTAATTAGAGCCAGAGTGGTTCTGTTCGCGGTCCGGCCGCTGTGAAGGCTGAAGTGATGATTCAGCCGTCGCCGTCTCCGTCTCTTTACATCTGAACCGTGTGCGGTGATAAATACGTCCTGGCACCTGCGTCGTACGGAGCTTGGGCAACAGAATTGTGCGATAAATAAAAAAAGAGACTGTTGTGTTTTGTTGTTTTCACGTTTTATTTATTTTTTTCGCTCTCAGCATTTGGTTTAATCAGAAAACCTTTACTGCCCCCTGTGGATCATAATTCAGAATACAACATCAGCATACAATCCCGTGATTATTAATTTTAATTTAAAAGATGTAAAAAAATGATCCACAATGCTGCCATCTAGTGACTTTCACTTTCATATACATCCGTTTTTTCCCCCCAAACTATTTTTATGTCATTGTATTATCAGGTTTTCATTATCGGAGATAAAAGGCCATAACGATTGTT
>NW_007585876.1:0-1292 GCF_000523025.1 Cynoglossus semilaevis | reverse complement strand
TCCACCTAATTCAAATAAGGTTGTTTTCTACCATTATCCAATTTAGAAGATATGCAGTCTATGGAAAGAACTAATCTTTAAGGTCTTTTGCTATTATATGATAAACTTGTCATTAATTCTAAGAACTAAAATTATTTTACAGTGTCATTTTCTTAGCATGATCACTGACATTCATTTTTACATGATTTTAGTTCCTTTTGCTGAGGGTTTTGGTTTTTACTGTTTGGTTGCATTTTATTTTTACTTAAAATTGATTAAACTGTTTGTAAATATATTTACATTTAATTATGTTATAAGCATTTTTAAATATATATTGTGATGCATGTCTTTGTTTAAAATACAATATTCATACAGCATATGCCTTGCCTTGAGGTTTTGGGTTACTTTACAAAAGTAGTGATCTTGGTTGCATTTCAGTGGACATGTGAGCAGATGATGATAGAGGTTTTTTTTTTGGGTGGGGGGAGTTTGGAGTAAAGTGCTGGTTACTATCAATAAAGCACCAATGAGTCCAGTGTACTAACTTAAGTATTAGCATATCAATCACAAGACAATGGCTCCATTTGCCATGAATGAAACATGAGATCTTAATTCTCTTAAAACTACTAAACTATTGTTACTCTATTTCAAGTGAGGGTGTTACAACTCTGTATCTATATCTGAACTTGTTACATTGATGACTTACTCTGCTGTTCCCGGCCAGTGCCCTTGTCCTTGGCAGAGACGTGGACAATACCATTAGCATCGATGTCGAAGGTGACCTCAATCTGGGGAACTCCTCGGGGGGCAGGAGGTATCCCCACCAGACTGAACTGACCCAGCACTTTGTTGTCTGTTGCCATCTCTCTTTCTCCTTGACACACCTTGATTTCCACCTGCGTCTGTCCATCAGCTGCCGTTGAGAACACCTAAAAGTGAACAGAGATTGATGATGGTTTACATTGGTAGCTTAAAAAGGCAAACATTTTATGGCATAGTGCTGGGTTGTCCTTACCTGGCTTTTCTTGGTGGGAATGGTGGTGTTTCTGTTGATAAGTTTGGTGAAAACTCCACCCAAAGTTTCAATACCTAATGACAGCGGTGTCACATCCAACAGAAGCACATCGGTGACATCACCAGCCAAGACACCGCCCTGGATAGCTGCTCCAATAGCCACTGCTTCATCAGGGTTCACAGATTTGCTAGGAGCACGACCAAAAACTTCCTGAACCGTCTGCTGCACCTACACAAAAACAAGAAGTTTGTAACATAGTTGCTTTTCTCACTCAACTAGTAGTACACAAAATAATAAT
>NW_007585875.1:0-1293 GCF_000523025.1 Cynoglossus semilaevis | reverse complement strand
TTTCTGACACAATATAAGAGAAGCGGGGGATGTTGAAGAGTAGATGAGGATGAGGTGAGGTCAAAAAACAACGGCATAAAACAACCTGTGAGCATAACATATTCTATCCCATTTGGTTCAAAAAGCTGTTTGAAGTTTGCCATGAAAAAGGAAGTGTGTTTCATTTGAAGGGTGGTGTTTTCAGAATTATATATTCCATCATAGCCGCTCCCCTGTGCTTTTGATCAGTTGGGAGTGTGAGGAAGCTGATCACAATCCAAATAGGACTACAAGCTATTCAATGCTCACACACGAAAAACCATTGCTTTAGCTAAACTAGTTTGTGGCTGCATTGCTGACGGTGTAGATTGTTGTGATTGTTTTTTTACAATCGTCTATCTTCATTTCATGCTATTGATTTTTTTAGCAGCTGACTTCAGAAAACCTCTGCATTTGATTTCTTGTTTCAGTGACGTTTCACGCACAGTGTGATGTGATTCAGTTCTGCTAACTGTTCCCAAACTGTGCGGTAAGTTTTGAACTTTTATCACTAAAAATGTGATTAAAGTAAAAACTGGTTTTAAACTGGGACTTCAACTAAATCAGTGTTGTCTTTCAAAATGATCACTCCAAGAAAGACAAGACACACAGCAGTGTAAACTTCTTCATTTATTGAAATGTCAAAGCAGAGACATAGTCCATCATTCTAACACTTTTCATACGTAGTAAATGTACTGTATGTATGAAAAATATTTATGTATATTAATAAGCTGTTTCATTGTCAGGCTGCAGTTAAAGGGCTGATGCACAGAATGATTTATATTTCAACATTACAATATTTGTATTTTTTGTATTAAAATTAAAACTAAATTGAAATTCCCACCTTTCAAAAGAACATCTTTAAATGAAGCGTTTTATCTGTCATTTATTTGCATGAGCTCTCGGCTCAGCTAATTGGCTCAGTTACTTAAATGTTGTCATGTGACAAGGTTATTTTTAGTCACTGTAAACATCAGGAGATATTTGTGTTTGTCTTCTTGTTACATCCTGTCTTTTCAGAGAGAGAGATGTCTGACAACACTTGTAACTGCTGTCCTTGTTTCCACTTGGCGCATAATATATATATATATATACTGTATACGTGTATATTTATATAATCTTGCAATTCTGTTATTGTCCACTATAGCTGGTAAAAAACAAATGTAGTGAGTTAATGAGCAACATTACCAAGCTTTAATGAGGCCCTTGTCTGTTTAAATGTTTTTTACTTTTTTTTTAAATTTATTGTGATAACCAGGTACCTGGTACCACCTG
>NW_007585874.1:0-1293 GCF_000523025.1 Cynoglossus semilaevis | reverse complement strand
GGCTTATATTAGCGTTAGCATTTTTTTTGCTGAGATAATGGGAGGGGAAAAAAGTCATGTGTGAGGATGTCAAGAGTGGCAGAAAAGCATGTGAGGATGGTGCAGGAATTGTTAAACATCACATTAATAATTACTTTATGTAGAATATCAATGCGATGTCGTGAATTGAAATATTTACGATATTTCGATGTATGGATATTTTCCCACTCTAGATCGGCTCACCTCAAAGCGGCGCCGGTTCGGTTCTGCGTCGTCCCATCGTGGAGGCCGTACCCGTCGACAGCTTCCTGCAGCAGGTTCAGCCAACACTGTTTTACTTCGGAACTACTGAACTGCAAGACGGAAATATTCACATTTATCAGTGAATGAGTCCAAAAAAGGAGAAGACGAAGGTTAGGCTTATATTAGCGTTAGCATTTTTTTGCTGAGATAACGGGAGGGGAAAAAAAGTCATGTGTGAGGATGTCAGGAGTGGCAGAGAAGCAAGTGAGGACAGTGCAGGAATTGTTAAACATCACATTAATAATTACTTTTTTACGATATTTCAATGTATGGGTATTTTTTCCGCGTCCTCTCACCTCCAGCATAGCCACCTGGTCGCCCAGTAGGCTCAGGGCGATTCTGTACGAGCGGTCAGTATCAGGCCCGGCCCGAACCTCACACCCCCTCAGCTGGATGGTGTACTGGGGAGACTGCTGCTCCTTCTCCTCGGCCTCTCCGAACATGTTGAGCGAACCGGCCTCAACACGACACAGTAAACTCTGCCACTGACAGTTCATCAGCACGTTCAGGAAACCTGGAGCACCAAGTCCAAACAGTCAGCGCTCCGGAAGTGGGAATATCATCGACATATCGTGGCACGTTTCCTTCACTTTCAATACCTCTGTCTTTGTCTTTTTCCTTTGGGAGGGTATAATGAGGCGGGGGTCTTTCCTCCTCGGAATCACTACAGACTGTACTGGACTGAAGTGAAAAAACAAGTTAAAAATACTGCACAGAACAAGAAGAAGCTGCGAGGTGTGTGTGTGTCTCTCACCCTGCAGGACAGCTGCTGCTCTGATCTCACCAGGGAGGACGATCGATGACTCTCCACGTCTCCCCCAACGCTCACCTCCTCTATCACCTGCAAACAGAACAGTTTATAATCATATAATCCTCGTTGCTGCCACCTAGTGACTGGAGGCTTGTCGTCATTCAAGCATCGCAGCAATGGAACACTTATGTCCAGGGTGCTATATTCCGGTATCTCACTGGGCGCCCCCTAGGGGTCGGGGGGAGTTCGTATCTGATCGC
>NW_007585873.1:0-1295 GCF_000523025.1 Cynoglossus semilaevis | reverse complement strand
TGCCACCCACTGTCACTCTGCTGGACATTAACAGCTGGGAATCTCAGCAAACTAAGGTTCCCAGCTAATAAACACATAACCATCTAAGCTAATGACATTTCATAGCACTTTTTTACGTGAAACATTTCTTTTTAATTGTTGTTTTTTATCCAGCATTCTTTTTCCAAAATGACTAAGCCTAAAAACCTCTTATGTAAACTCAATTTTGAGTGATTGACATGAATGTCAAAACATTTTTTGTGTTAGTCATTTAACGCACTATGTTAATTACCCATTCAAAGCCTCCATTTTGTCTAATTTATTGTCCATTACCACTGGCTCTCCCTCCTTAATTTACACACATTTCCTTTTGAAACAAACAGTAATGTCTGGCCGCTGTTTTTCAGCTGGAGTCCTGCATGTCTCTGTGGGCGATACATGCCAGCAGCAGCTTTCCTTCACAATGACAGGGGGAGCAAATTGTTCTTACCCACATTCTATACACATAGTGTATTGATAAACATTCATAAAATGTATCGGTGAAATTCCCGGTAAAATCAGCTATTAACAATTTATCATATCCAACAGGGAGAGTCAGATATTTCTGCTCCTGTATATTGTGTTCAGTCAACTCCGTTATTATTATTGTTGCCTTCCTCCCCTGCAACAAACTTGATCTCAGCGTTGGCGGTCCTCGAAGCCATGCTGCTGTCCCTGACTTTGTGTTTGAACAGAAAGGGGAAGGTTTTCCTGAAGGACTTCTGAAAGCTGGCTCCCATGAAGCCGTAAACTATGGGATTGACTGAGGAGTTGGCGTAAGACATGCAGTTGGCCCACGTCTTGATCTTGTAGGTGACGTAGTTGGGTTGGTATTTGGGATGAAAGGACTGAAAGAGGACAAAGATCTGGATGGGGCCCCAGCAGATAGCAAAGAGGAGGACGATCACAACTACCATTTTGGACACTTTGCTCCGGATACTTATGGTTCTTTCAGACAGGAGGTTGACCTAAGGGCAATTAAGAAAAGAGAATGTTGGTTAAAAGCTGTCATGTTGTCGTTTGAATACTAATTAATGATGCCTTCTGGCCTTTTTTAAGCATGACCAGTATATAATAAAGGAACAAACGGCAATACTGCACATTTTTAATATTTAACATTTAAAAAAAAAAAAATGTAATTCCTGGCATATCAAGGTGGCCTGAGTTGCCCAGTACTGCAGCCATTAGGGCTGCAATCAGTCCCTGTCAACAAATTTAATTAAAGTTTAAAATTTAATTTCCATTTAAATTTAAATAGGTTTAGTTTAATGGTTTTA
>NW_007585872.1:0-1298 GCF_000523025.1 Cynoglossus semilaevis | reverse complement strand
TCAGGCCAAACAAAAAAGAACGTTGGTCCAAACAAACAAAGAAACAGAGGATTCGAGGCACATGAAACACCTTAACCACCACAGGCAACCTCATCAGGGACCAAGAAGAGGGGGATCTGTGACATTTTGAGGCCTCACTACACCTAGGTGGACGGGGGGTTAGGGAGCTAAGGGGCTCAGGGAGCCTTACCAAACCTGGCTCAGGTTCATTAACTGTGGCAGCAGGAAGTACATATAACTTCTGACTGTATGGAAATACCTGTACAGCCCTGGGCTGGCGTTACGGAAGGTGCTGTCACCTCACAGCGGGACAGAACTAATATTATTCTATTATAATTTTAAACACACTGAAGGTTCAGCCGTTTCAAATGAATAACCTGATATTTAATGATTCATCCACCCAAATAGAACACTTCAAGCACAGGCACAGACAGAGGTTAAAAGGACCTGGGCCGTGGACTGGATAAAGAAGCGACCTGTTGAGATTAAAGAGACTGAGTAACTAAAAGATATCCGTGCAAATTCTTGACATTTATATTATAATTCTCCAGCGAGTCGGCGGCAGCAGCATTTGAAGTTAGGTCAAAGATGTTTCACCTCCTGTCTGAGAGGCATCTTCACTTTTTCAGGCACTTGAACTAAAACACTCAGATTAGTTAACCAATCACTTATAGGTCTGTGCATGCAAGACAAAAAAAACCCTCATATTTGACATTTCCCTTATTTCTTAAGGGAAGAAATGTATAATTGAACAGTCTCTAAATAACTAATATTCCAATTGAAAAATTGATCTGTGTGCAGTCGCTCCAAGGCACAGAGGGAAGCTCAGCTTTCATCAAGTAAGTTGTTAAAAATATACAATATAATTCACATTGTGTCTACGTGAAGTGACATGAAATATTATTTATATGGATTGTTAGGATTAGAATCAGCTGTTGGAAAGAACACAGTCTGCTGAGATGTCATTGTCATGTGTATTAAACCCTACTGAGGCTCAGCTCAGATACATTTTTTATATATACAGTTTTATTCACATTGACTCACACTGTAGCTGTGATAAAACACAGTCAACAAAAATTCATTTTTCACTTTTCGTCCAACCTTGAGTGGCACAGATTTCACAATTCTGTCCTTAAGGTGGCGCTCTGGAATGTAAATAATGGCCAAAGCTAGCATATAGGCACAGTTGAAGACTTGAAGTGTAACTTCTCTACACTAAGTGCGTGACGTAATGTGTCTGATGTGGATATCTTAAGGGACGTAGTTTGGGAGGTATAAAATATGACGAGGAAAACAAA
>NW_007585871.1:0-1299 GCF_000523025.1 Cynoglossus semilaevis | reverse complement strand
CACAGGAACAGATTAAAAATGAAATCTTTATACCTACGCTGGGCTCAACTAATGTTTACCTTGTCGAGTAAAAGAAAGAAGAATTTCTTTAGAATTTCCCTTTAGCCTGTGAGTACCGTGGGAATCCGAATGCTTGGACTGGGAAAAGATGATGAACTAACACGACTGGAATTTACCAGCGAAGTGATTTACAGGACACGGGGATATCTCAGGTCAAGCGCTGAGCTACTTTACAACCCATTGGTGTCGGCCGGTTACTCCTGACAAGCTCTTAACTCCTCTCCTGTCTTACTCATATATATGGTCGCAACTCGCACATCGTGTTATTTTTTACATCAATATGGCTCATAAACAAGGACAGTTTAAGTGGCTCCAGGTATTCCCAGTTCAACAACTAGTTACCCCCATCTGAGGGTGAGGCAGGGAACAGTATTTTACCCATGCACATTTTGTGTCAACTTTGGCCCTTTAATGAGGTGCTAAAACCCCTCAACATGTGGCCTTCTAAACGCTAACTACCTCCTTTAAAATTCTTTTTTTTTTTTTTGTTTTTAATGGACTGCTTCGGTATGTAGTGTTGATCTACGATAAACAATTCTTGAAAAAGTCACATATGTGTCGTCCTGGCATTGATATAGTGCGGGATAGTCTTACAGATTTGTTTTCTTTGAGCCTAGCACAGGCATGGGCAAGCGACGGGCAAGTGGCCGGATGCGGCCTGTTTGGCTTTTTAATCGGGGCGGCAAAACTTTCAAATTATGCTATTTATTTCTATCATTAGAAACAATGCCATGCAATGCCCGCTTTTCCCCAATAGATGGCGTAGAAAAGGCTAAAAGCATTTTTAGCATTTTAGCGTTTATGCATGACTTTTACATGTCTTTATTTTTAGTTCATATGAACGCTAGCTATCTGCTCCTGACCCGGCAAACTTTAGGATCCGTTGTGGCCTACGAGTCAAAATGTTTGCCCTTGCCTAGACCACCTGTAGTCATTGCTGTGCCGATGTTATGCAGACTGTGTTTACGATTTCTTCGAGGGGCAAATCTGGCCCCTGGTGTAATTTTATTTGGCCCACGGGATCATATCGAATTTGGATTACAGCTGGCCCGCCATTGTATTGCCAATGTATGCTATTAGTTGTGTATGCGCGTTATTATAGCATATACTGTACATTTTTGGTTGATTAGTGTAGGCCGGTATAAAAAATTTACATGGTATCCATTCAAAATATAAATTGTTCATGAAAAATTTACATCCAAAACTGAAATGCTGTTCTGGCTGCAGTGCAGTACCACT
>NW_007585870.1:0-1299 GCF_000523025.1 Cynoglossus semilaevis | reverse complement strand
ATGTGGGGGTGGCAGTTGCAAAAAGCAGCATAAAACTATGATTAATTAATAAAACCATAAACTGAAAACAAAGAACAGATTGTGTCCAAAGTACTTGGTTTGTACCATACTGCAGTGAACCGCACAGACACTGACTAGGGCTTCACTGCAAGGGCGAGGTTGACTTGTCATGTTGCTACCAAGGATTGCATCAGATTTCACGTTACCCGGCATCTGTGTTAAACTAACACAACCTGTCTGTGTAATGCAGCCACCGCTGTTGAAAACGTACGATGGTGTCTTATCAGTCTGCATCTATTAGATAAGTACAAGTAAAGAAACTAAAAATGACAAAGGCAGCAGCTTCTGTCAGATTCATTGTAGTAAGCTCGTTGTTGCTAGCAACGTTAGCATTAACGCTTCACCTTCCGGTTTCATATGCTTAGCCTGAATTGTGGCATTAAGTTATAGTAGTAGCATATTTCAAAATATTTTAAGTTGGAATTAAAATAATAAAAACAACAACCAATAAGCAATGCATTTAATGCCCGGCAGAGCCATTAAAGATGTGTTCTATGTTTGAGGTCTGGACCGGTTCGCTGTATGTGAAACGTTTGCCTAAAGAAGTGAAAGTGAAATATTGGTTTAGTTAAAGATTGGTCTCTAGAAAAGCTGTCGTTATATGTGAGCAGGTGAAATGAAGGACATGTTTTTTGAATAACCTAATAATCAACTTCATACAGTCTTTTGGCGTTATTTTAGAGACTAAGTCCACAGTCGTCTGTTCAGTATCAAGCTTTGGATGCAAGTTCGCCATGAATCAACATAAAAAGCATATAAATACTACGTTCCATCGTAAAACAAAAATAATATATATATGGAGGGTTATGTGTTTAGTTGATACATTATTTATTGATGTTTGGAACAGGAGCAAGAATAATGACTTTTGTTAAAATTAGCATTACTGGTTAGCACGCTAACGATAGCTAGCATATGACCGTAAATATAAATAAAAACGTACATTTTCTCCATTCAGTGTCCGCGGAGATTAGTTTATCCACCAGTGTCACGTCTTTAAACCTCTTCCTTTGGGTTTCGCGGACGAGTTCTGGGTCGCCACCCTTGTCGGTACGGAATAGATCCAAATCGAGCACCATGTTTCCACGCTGCCTCCCGGTAACAGAGAATGAGCCGTGACTCTAAGACACACGCATACAAAAAGATCGGATTCGTACTAGAAACACGTTTAACTCTGCGCATGTGCAGCAAGCGGTAGTTTCCTGTTTCCGGTATTGGGACGGATATACTTCTGATAAGGAC
>NW_007585869.1:0-1302 GCF_000523025.1 Cynoglossus semilaevis | reverse complement strand
GGCGTCTGAAGCATGATCAGCGTTGAGTGGACAGGCCCAGGGGCCAGATGTGGCCCGCAAAATCCTTTTTTTATGGCCCACGGGATGTTAAAATGCATTTTAAAAAGTCCATGCTGCAGATTTTCTTAACCTGATAATTTTGTATTACACAGTGATGAACAACCTTTGGAACTTGAAAAAAAAAAGAATCAGTTGCAGAAACATTTATTAATACGTTATGGAGTAGTTACATCTATACCAGGTGTGGGCAAATGTGGGCCACAATTGTCCTAAAAGTGAACAGGGGGGCCGGGTCAGGAGCAGATAGATGGAGCGTTCGTGTGAACTAAGATAAATGACATGTAAAAGTCATGCATAAAGGCTAACAATGATAATGTAAATAAATTATATAATTTGGAAACGTTTGACAGGCCAGATTAAAAAGCTGAACGGGCTGCATCCGGCCCCCGGTCCTTAGTTTGCACATGCTTGATCTATATAGTTTTTCATTTACAAGAGTACAAGAGTATGAAAATAAGTTTGACAGCCCTGCTCTAAACGTCACTGAGAAGCAGTGAAGTCGTCTTGTGTTTTAGTTGCCATAAGCTCTCATGGACATGTGTATTTAGGCATTGCTTTTTTTGCGGCTACAAAGAACATTTTTTCACACCGACAGATAAAGAGTGTCGTAGGGTTCGTCTGCTGTTTGACTTCTGGTCACAAGTGTAGTGACATTATCGCTGGAGATGAAGACAGACTTCAGCAGGCCTCAAAGGAGGAGAAAAAGGGAGAAACTGCAGTCAAAGAGAACATATAAAAGGAGAAGGAGCTGGAGGAGTAGGTGAGTGACAGAGCAAATCAAACAGCAACAGGGTAAACATGTTCAGACCTTTCAAAGGAATACGTCATTATTTGAAGTACCTCGGTGTTTCCTGCCGCAAGTACAACCTTTGTAGCAGGAAGTTGCTTTAAGATGGCATTTCTATAAAAACGAAAAAAAACAAGCTACCAATATTCGCTCTTCACTGTTAGGAAATACATGTTTTGTTTACATTCAGACTGCACATTGTCTACAGTATGTGTACGAGATACAGATACAGTTTCTCATACAAAAAAAAAAATGATTCAGTTCAAATTGTGTTAAGTTAAAAATGTGTTTTTCATTATAACACCTTTTGAAGGTGATGCAAAATGATCATTGGAGGCTGGAACAAACATGTCTGTGTGAAGTGAAAGTTATGCATTTTTTTAGCATGGTACGTGGGGGGTGCATCATGAATCGATTAAAGATTGATAAAAAAATGTGTGTGACAATTCGCAACA
>NW_007585868.1:0-1302 GCF_000523025.1 Cynoglossus semilaevis | reverse complement strand
TCCTGCTTCTCTTACTCCTGTCTGAGTATGTGTAGTATTTAAACATGACTGAATTAAAATAATATAAATACGGCCAGAACTAGTGTTCTGGGGAAAGACCTGTGGAGTGAATTCTCACTCGGGCCAGTTCTCCGATACCTGAATTTGGGCTGCTGATTGACGGCATCTTATACCAGAATAAGAACAGGGTGAGAAACATTTTTTTTATTATCAGCGCGTGGTTGAAACATGGGTTGGAGTCCCTGAGCAAAAATTCCTAAATTTAATAAGTGGGTTTAAAAAAACCTGGGCAGTAAACCTTAGAACTAAGCAGGCTGAAAAATCCCTGGGCAGTAAACCCTAGAATTAAGTGGGTTGAAAATCCCTGGGCAGTAAACCCTAGAACTAAGCAGGTTGGAGTCACGGGGCAGTAAACCCTAGAACTAAGAGGGTTGAAAAATCCCTGGGCAGTAAACCCTATAACTAAGTGGGTTGAAAGTCCCTGGGCAGTAAAACCTAAAACTAAGCGGGTTGGAGTCACGGGGCAGAAAACCCTAGAACTTAGCGGGTTGGATTCACAGGGCAGCAGTCCCTAGAACTAAGTGGGTTGGAGTCCCTGGGCAGTAAACTGTTGAACTAAATGGGTTGAAAAAACCTGGGCAGTATTCCCTTTAAATAAGTGGTTCACCGGGCAGTAGTCCCTAGAACTAAATTGGTTGGAAATCCATGGGCAGTCAACCCTAGAACTAAGTGGGTTGGAGTCCATGGACAGTAAACCCTAGAACTAAGTGGGTTAAAAACCCCTGGGTAGTAAACCCTACAAATAAAGGGGGTTTGAGTCCTGGGGCAGTAAATCCTAGAACTAAGTGGTTTGGAGTCCCTGGGCAGCAGTCCCTAAAGTACCAAAGGATTAAAAAAGAGTGAATGTGTTACTGAGGAGGAATTGTGATTAAATTTGGGGGCAGTCTGAAACCTAATGGTGTAAACGTACGACTGCTGATCAGTTAAATCAAGACCAACTATAAAGAATTTTTTATTGGTATTTTGTGCAGCGTAAAATATCAAACAGTCAAAATTAAAATTGAATAAAATAAGAAATCATTAAATTCTGAACTTCTGTAACATAAAGACAGATACTGAACAGACTCGGCTGCCCTGTAGAGGATGGTGTGAAGATCTGATCATAATAGTAGGTCAATGGATTCACACAATGTCAGATAGAAATGTCTACAGAGACAAAGACTTTTATCCAGGAGCCACGGCTCCTGGAGAGAAGGAATCGTGGGAGATTTTGAGTATTTTGAAAATTATCAAAATACAATT
>NW_007585867.1:0-1303 GCF_000523025.1 Cynoglossus semilaevis | reverse complement strand
GCACATCGCTGCAGAGAACACCAGAGAGTACACAGTGAAACGGTGAATTTTGCTCATATATACTGTATATACTATATAATTACTAGGGCTGTTAAACGATACAATATTTATTCGGATTAATCACAGAGTAGCTGTGGATTAATAACAACTAATTATGATTAATGTCTGTATGGATGGAAGTCCACATCATTCTGCGCATGCGTTAAAATGTTTAAACGTCTTCGCGCCTTTTCAGAGTGAGATTTCAATGTAGGTTATTTCATGTAACCTACAATATGTGAATAAGAAAACGTTAAAAAACCAAACAAACAAAAAACAATGTTCTGCTCTTGTGGTAGATATTGTTTTGGACGTCTTTTTACGTTTTCCTCGTTCCTCTCGCGAGATCTGACGATACAGACGATGTAAAGTAGTAGTAATAGATCTACCCGAAGCCAAGATGTCAACATTCAAGATAACCGTTAGCATGTTAGTTCTACTAAAATGTTGACGACAGCGTTCGTGAATTTATGGAGAATAAAGGGGAAACAAAGGAGGCGCAAACGGAGGAGACGTCGGCAGAGTAGACGCGACGAGGGAAAATGAAGTTTAAGTTTAAAAAAGGAGGGAGGAAAAGAGAGGAATCACGTTCCTGCGGCAGCGGCTGAAACACGACAGTGAATTGGTGAGTTAATTGGTTTTGTTATTATTCCATGGCGCCATTGTTTGGATTACAACTTTCATTAAAGGCCGAAAAAAAGTCCACAATTTATTCGATAAATGTTTTACGCTTTATGTTAAAGTACAGTACTAAAGTAGAGTACTATAAAGTATACACTGTGTTTGTGGGTTACTGTATTGATAATAATTTGTAGTCATCGATGTAATTTAATAATCGCAAACATTTATTGACATTTAAAACATTGGTCTTTAAAGAGATCAAGATAGTGGTACAGTTAATGTGTTTGGTTATTATCACAACTTAAATTCAAATTATACGACCGATATACAGTACATATATTTTAAATTGTGTCAATTTATCAACATTAACACTGTTTGTTTGATTGGTTGGATGCTTTTCTTCTGACCTGTTTGTGGGACATTTTTTCTTATCTTTAAAAGTTCTCCAATGACTCAAATATGTAATTATTGAAATGAAAAAAATGTATTTATTTATTCCTCTTCAAACTGCCTTTTGATAGCTAATAGTCCAGTACTGTTTTGTGGCCCGGTGGTAAGAGACCTCTGATGTAGAACAAAACTGTGCTATGAAGTTAGCTTAATCTTTCTTAATCTTTCTTTGTCAGTTTTTTGAGTATGTTAT
>NW_007585866.1:0-1303 GCF_000523025.1 Cynoglossus semilaevis | reverse complement strand
ACGGAATGTGATCTTAATTAACACAAGAGAAAAACGGTGAAGTTGTCGGGGGGTAAATCTGATGTCATCGTCGAACAACCGCAAACCTGTTAACACTTTGGACTTTGGAAAGCCTGTGTTTACTTGCTCTGTCAGGCTTGTTAGTGTGTCACTGTGCTCCAATAGGTGCTCTTTTACTTGTTGATACCGGGATTTTTTTTTTTTTTTTTTGCATCACCTGTTAGCTGTTAGCAAACAAGCGGTCGCTAAGGAATGAAACAACCTCGAGAAGAAGTTTAACTCCAAAGTAGCTCTTCCATTGTGTGTTTTTTGCATTTTCAACTTTATCTGGACATTATGTGTGATTATTATATATTGTTTTTCTTGTTTGTTTTTTTTTTTAAAAATGTAATATAAAAGGATATGATAGAATCTACTTCTATCTCGTCTCATCACATCTACCGTTCTGTGCTCTGCTCTCGTCTGATCTAACGGAACGGAACGGAACGAGGTGTAACAAAATATAACAGTAATAATTGACTCCTATCTATTTCATCTATTTATTTCATCATTTGATCTCTCATCTCTCTAATCTAATTTCATCTAATCTAACATATCCTGGAATGCATATTTGGGCCCATGAGATCATATCAAATGTCTTCTACAGCTGGCCCACCAGTATATGCTATTTCAAACCTTCTTACATTACAGCACATGTGTCAAAACTCAGGCCCGGGGGCCAAGTCTGGCCCGCAGTGAAATTATATTTGGTCAGGAAGATCATATTAAATGTGTACTCGAGTTGATTTGCCAGTATGTAGCCCTTATATACTGGCAGGATTTGTAGTATAAGCGGTCTATGCACAGTGTTATAGCACATACATTGTTGTTTGTTTTGTTGTTGGCCCCGTGAAAAAAAGATTGACATTAAAAAGGAACTCAAAAGGCTAGAGATAAAGAGACATAATAAGAAACAAATACCACTGATGTGCGTCTTATTATAAGTGTTTGTAATGTTACGTTTTGGTTGTTCCAGATTCAATGTTAACACAAAAACTAAAGTGTCCTTCCACATGAAGAAAATTCAACGTCGTATATCTGGAGAGGAGGGGAAAAAACATGCACATTTCCAGTCAATTTTTCAACAAATATTGAGACTTCATGCCAATTTTTTTTTTCATTTTGGCCCACTGTGAAACTGAGTTTGACACTCCTGCTGTGATGTAGTATCACTTCAATCAACTCTCATTTCATCACATCTTATCTGGGTCTCTTCTGTTCTCATCTTCACCTCAGGTCATCTCTATTGTAATCTAATCTGAAC
>NW_007585865.1:0-1304 GCF_000523025.1 Cynoglossus semilaevis | reverse complement strand
CACGTAGAATAATGCTTAATTAATGTTTACATTTAGGGATGTCAAATTAACAGTGTCGATTAACAATGTTAATATTGTCCAACTGATATAATCAGCCAATATTAGCATAATTATGTAATATCGGTAAGTCTTGCTATTGTTTATTTTCTCCTCGCTAACTAATGCCTGATTTCACCCAGATAATGTGACCTAAAAATAGTGTGGTTCTCCGATATTAAATTTTTGCCGATATCATCCAAACACCTAATTTCCGATTCCGATATCAACCTATACCGATATAGCTGGGCAGTGGTGGAAGTTAAGTGTTGCCTGCTCACTTAGGTGATGGGTTAAAACAGTGTTTCTCAATTATTTTCTGCCCCCTAGTGGACAGAATCAGAATACTTGAGCGCCTGGTAATATTTATTCATTTATCTGTACAAACCACTGTAAGAGCTGCTGGCAGCCACACTCTCCATACAATCTCCTGATGATCAATGTAGATTAATAACATAAGGTACGATGCTGCCATCTAGTGACTAGAGGCTTGTTTATCGTTCATGTGTTATAAAGGAGTTAATAGTTACAGGTATGGGTTAGAGAGTGAGGAGATGTGGTGAGAGCGCTTGTGTGTATGAGAAAGAGAGAATGTGAGAGGAGGAAAAGGTGTTTTTGGAGAAGCTGGGTTGAGAGAAATAAAGGAGTTTAGAACCAGTTACTGCAGTTGTGTTTCAATGAAAGCTCTTCAGAGCTCTGAGGCATCTGATTGGTCTGTCGATGGGCCATTCAACTATTTTTAGAGCAAATATCATGTAGAGCATAAGTGTCAAACTCAAGGCCCGGGGACCAAATGCGACCAAGCCAAGCTGTTTTGTGTGTTCTGCGGGAGCTTAAAAAACATTTAGTAAAGTCCATGCAAGACAAACATGTACTAGAGTGTTACAGAGTGGTTACATCTATACCAGCGGTCCCTGACCTTTGTTGTTCCAAGGACTGGTCAGCCAGTACCACCCGTTACTACAGACCAGTAGCAAGGTGCTGAGCATTGAAGGATCATTACATTTTCAAAATAAAACATCTCTCAGACTATTCTGTTTGTATCAAAGTCAGTCATTCTGACAGTCAGTCTATTATTTTAAAATATTGACAGATTATCTATAAATAAAGAAAGTAAATGGATGTGACTGGATTTTCTTTGAATGAAGTAAATTAGCTAAAATTAAGTTGTTTTTTTTTAACTGTGTCCCACTGCGGCCTGGTACCATATGACCTATGGACCGGTACTGGTCTGCCGATCAGGGGGTTGGGGACCCCTGATATATACA
>NW_007585864.1:0-1304 GCF_000523025.1 Cynoglossus semilaevis | reverse complement strand
AACTTCTACAAACTTAATAAATTAAATGTGTTATTCTATTTTCTTGCCTTTTTTTCCCCTATAGCAGCCTCACACAATCCATGTTGAACTGTTGTTTTATTGTGTATTCACAGTGAAAATAATTCATTTCTCAGCATCATATTTTTCTGTTCTTTTTTTGTCATAACCACAAACCACAACATATTTCTAAAATATGAAGAAATATTGGGAAAGAAAGAAAAAAAACAGTTGTTAATTCCTTAACCCCACAGAGGAAACAGGGTGGTTTTTTTTTTTCTCCTGTGTGACAGCAGTGATGGATTGACTGTGACGTGTTCCTGCCTCGTCAGTGTTGAGTGTGATGATAGTCAGCTGAAGGCTCTCACTGTCGCTGCTGAGCCATAGCACAGGGACGACTGGCGCCGTCCCAGTCTAAACAGGAGTCGGCCTTCGTTGTCTGAACAGGTCTGCTTCACACTGGAGGGAGAGAGAGACAGAGAGAGAGAGAGACAGAGAGAGACAACTCCTTCAGGTCACACACTCCCGTCCGTTTGTTAGCCGCCTGTTAGCGTGTATTAACACTCTCCTCCCTGAACGTTCTAACCGTAACTGTTTGCCTTGGATTTCCATAATATTTACTGAAAGTCGGTCACTGTGGTCGTGTTTGTTGATTTCAAACATTATCTTTGTCCACGGGACCACATGTGAACTCGATGAGCGTGAACTCACTCGTGTTTCCTGCAGTTTTCAAACACACCCTCTAACTCCGACTCATCGTCCTCTTCTCTGACGGTGGGCCGATCTGTGCAGCGATGCTCTCGGAACACACTTTAGTCTGCGTGTGTGCGTGAGAGAGAGACAGAGAGAGAGAGAGAGAGAGAGAGTGTGATGACTGAGACAAACCATCTGTTTGGCTGGGTCTGGGTGTGCTTGACATGCCCTCCGTCCCAGTGAAGCTGCCCCACAGATGTTTTGGTTGTTTTTAGCGCTGCTGTGTTTTTGATTTCCTCTGGTCTGTTTAGAAATGGTAGGATTACGTTCTGTCATCTCTGGAACATTTGAAGAAATTTAAACTCTGTCTCAGTCTTATGACCCCGGGGTTAAAACCTGCCATTTTACTCTTAATCTCTGGACCAATCAGGAATAGATGAACTGTACAGTCATGCGGTGTCCACTGTGATTCCAGATCTTCTAAAGTGGTTGAGGACAAATAAAATATTGTTTCACTGTCAGACCCTGTCGAGACTCAACTTGATGTGATGACTCAAACTCATATTCAGTGATTGAACTTTTCTTATGTGACTGACTATTTTGCAGTGGTGTGA
>NW_007585863.1:0-1304 GCF_000523025.1 Cynoglossus semilaevis | reverse complement strand
TGGCGAAACCCAGACATTGTGTTATCGATAATCTCGGTCGGCCGATATCATCGGACATCCCTTGTTATTTTCTATTCACTTGGCTTCCTTTAATACATATGGGACTGATTGGTGATTGGTGGACATACTCTGGTGTGGAATGATCCAGAAACTAATATTAAAAAACACTATGGAGTATATTATATTGCCATACTGAAGATGGGAATAACAGCACCAGTCATACCACCAGAAAACTGACACTTAGTAAACATTTGTGCATCGATCTATGCTACGATAACGTGACTCGTGAAAACTACATTCAAGAAAACTCTCCAGCTCTGACTCTGCCTTGCAGTCAACCGTGGTACGTGTGTATACGTAGGTATTTGGAGAACATTTAAGGGTACCTGAAGACACACAAGTTTCACCCCGAATATGAGGATACTAAAAACTCAGGTGAGGTTTAAATTAAACATGATTTTTTTGTCCCAGACAGTTTAATTCTCCAGGGAAAAAATTGCAGCCGTGCCACATCCTCCAGTTGATGTTTGGAAATGTAGGTCAGACAAACTCTAGCGTGTTACCGTGACAACAAGAATAAACCCTCAGGAGCTCAAGGGAATACTAATGAATTTTAGGAAACAAGATATACAAAATATCAGACTGTGTACCATCACAGTAACTTCACATCAAACCGCGTCCAGTCACACCCACTCTGAACTGACATACAGTTTAATCTGTCGTAGAGAATTAAATTATATATATATATATACAGTTTATAAAAGAAAAAATATTTTCCTGAAAAGCTCCGATCGACCAGGACATTTAAATAACAGAAGCCACGGTTTAAATTTGTTCAAATTTTGGAGGAAAAAGTACAACTTTCAAGGACATTTCTAACTACAGCCTACTCTAGGGGTTCCCAAAGTGGGGAATGAGGCCCTTATAGGAACCACAGAGCTATTCTGAGGGGTCAGAGAGGAGGTTGAATATTAATTTAACAAAGTGAATTTCCAATAGGATATATCACCATATAAAGTAGTCACATTAAAGAAGACGTTTCCAAACTGGGGGGCGGGGAGTCCAGCTTTTGCTGAGGGAGGGTGGTAAATAATTTGATTTGCTAAATTTTCCTTTTTTTCCCAAATTAAGGGAAGTAAATTGAATTGGAATTCAATTTCCTTTAAATTCAGGGCGATGTTCCACCACAGTCCTATCTACACATGGAGGCGCTGCAGACAAGGTTTGGCAACTGTAAGCCTAACCTACAACAAACCTTTCATTTTGTAGGTCAAACTTGATTCTTTAATCCACCATTAAACAAA
>NW_007585862.1:0-1304 GCF_000523025.1 Cynoglossus semilaevis | reverse complement strand
GTTAGTTGACTAGTTTGGAATTAATGATTAGATCCTAACATTTAGTTCTGAAAGACAACATGAAACAGCTTTGTGACGTACAGTTTCTACAACCTTGTCAGGAATAGAATCTGTCTGCGTAAGACTGTGGACATGTGAAAAGGACTCATGTCTCTTATCAAGGCTCTTTGGCAAACACAGGTGGAACTCCCTAATGGTCTTGTCTCACCAATGAAGTGTGGTTTCAATCCATCCGCACACCAAGGGATTATCCTGCTAAAGTAAAACCTCGGCCGTCATGGCTTTGAATTAATACAGTCTTGCGTAAGGTCACTGATCCTGACACTAGCTACTGTAGGGAGGCATGATGCTAGGTTAGCATGCAACAAGACCCCCCCAGATTAACAATGACCTTCTTTTTAAGGCCATTATCTATGTCTCACAAAGAATCCTGTACTTGTGGACCATACCTCATGGTGCATGTGGAAATCTGCACTCTAAAAAAACAAAAACAAAACTCAAATACCCCAGCAGCTGGGAAGTTATCAAGTTACCATAAAAATTATTTTAAAAAAATACAGAGATTTGACCTAAAAATTTGGAAAAGTACTGTAATTATTCGTGTTCATGGTATATTTTTATATATGGAATTCTTAAAATAAATATCTGATATAAAACTGTGTTAAATGCAGTATTAATATAACTAGACAAATTAAAAAAAAAAACATTTATCAGAATATTCTTCCTTAATGGAAATATTATGTTTTTCAGTTATAGTCACTTCCTGTTATTTTAACTTTAAAAAATACAAAGATGTAGGTTTTACATTAGCCCACTTCTTAGTAGGTCATGTCTAAGGCACTAAGTGGGCTTAGTGAACTATGCTATAGGATTATGATCTTTTGATCTCTGAGACGTCTGAACGGCCGAGAGAAGCTTTAGTGTCATCAAGACTGACAGGCTGGCACAGACCGAATGAATGAGCCACAGCTACAAATACAGCTGAGAGGAGCAGCATAGAGCACATACACAGGAAGAAATACACGAGACCTTCCCACCTTTAAGGTAAGGTGGGATTCTCCCAGACACTGGCATTCCTTCCTATTCCTTTCTAAGACAGGTGTGTCGGGTGAGTCTTTTCATCTGTGCCCATTCGAGGAATAATCGTAGCCTGTCTGAAATCAGTTCCAGACAAATCTTGAGCAAAGAGCATCAAAAATCTAAACCAGCACCAGATGGAAACTGAGAGGAATCTAGTACAACTTTGAATTTTGTATTTTAATTCATTATGCTTTCCTAATCCTGGATGATTATATCCTTTTTTT
>NW_007585861.1:0-1306 GCF_000523025.1 Cynoglossus semilaevis | reverse complement strand
TTTTACGTTTTCTCTGGCTCCTGGAAAAACAAGCGTATGAAGGCTAGAGCTTACATGATGACAGAGCCTGTCCTCACTTTAGAGGTTTTTTTTTTAAGAGTATGTCATACACCCACTCTTTTATAACGATAACTTTCATTGTTATCTGTTGTGCTGTGTAAATCCAAATCTATCATTCTTTTACTTTGCACTCTCTCAAACACTTTGTCGTACATGAAAGCCCCATAACACAAACTGAGAGCATTTTTCGACCAAAGTTTTTGCCCTGGGCCAAATGTTGATCTGCAGCGCATCTGGGGTTTGCTGTGACGCAAGCCAGAATCAGAGAGTCGGAAAGGCATTTGATTCATTAGAAGAAGTATTTTAAATCAGCCATAAGAGAGAGGATTGATTATTAGCAGAATGTCATTAGTACAGTGAGGTCACGCACAAAGGCGTCTTCTGTCCTTCCTGGATGGGGGACAAAGGTCCACAGCGGGAACTTAGGTTCTGGTCTGAGCTTCTGGCAGAAGCGTAACCAGACCCCACCTCCTCTGGAGAGCAGCTCCCATCCTGGGACTCCTCTCTCTGCAGGCATCTGATGGTCGTGGGCTGGATGGTGTCCTCCACCGATGACATCCAACTTAGCTCCTTTTCCTGCTCTCCTCCGCAGTCTTCATCTTCCTCCTGCTCCTCATCCTCCTCTTCCATACCAGGGACACGGTGGAGCTTAGCTCGGCTGGTTTCCAGCGGTTGCCCTGGGGGAAGTGCATCCTCCAGATTCAGGCTCTGGGCACATCTGTGGAGAGGGACCTTGACCTGCCCAGCTTCCTGCCCTGGATACGCAGGATCTGTCTGTGTGGACTTCTCCAATGTGAGTGTGGCTCTGTGCTCTGTGGATGTCAGTCTTCCAATGTGGCCATTGGGAGTAGTCACAATACTTTCTGACAGTTGGCTGGACATAGTTCAAAGATTGAGATCAAGACACAACAGTCACATAGGGACGGACATATCAACCAAACATTTTCACCAGAGCTCTACGCCTCTGTAAAGTATGGTTTTTCTTTAAGGAAAATGAATGATGACTACATCCATGACTGGATCTATGAATTCACGGCACTTAGTGCGTTCATCATACCTGGGGTTAATAGAATGGTGGATCCCATCGACAGCTGAACTGGAGGACAGTTTCTTGCTGCTGGTGCAACCATCAAAACAGCACACTTGGTTTAGCACCCGTGCGGACGCTGGGTTCACTGAGTGGCAATTAAACATTTGTTACATAGTACAGAATGGTTCATTTTTTCAAAAATGATATTATATTGCA
>NW_007585860.1:0-1306 GCF_000523025.1 Cynoglossus semilaevis | reverse complement strand
AAAAAAAAAAAAAAAGCAATACAGTACCACTTCACTAATCCTTTATGATCACGCATCAATTATATAATTTCCTTTTGAATCAAATTAATGTAAGGAGCTACTTAAGAAAGGGTTGTTCAGCTGCACATTTTGTGAGAACATTTTTTGGTGGCTACATATACATATATATCAGAAAGAAACTAGAAATTCCAAAAGCAAACACCTCACTGTATTTACTTAAGGTTTTTACTTCCCATTTCTTCAAATGACTACAGTCTGGGCCACTGTGAGATCAATAGCTTTTTAGGTATCAGTTTTTAATTTTGGTGAATATGTTTTGAAAACGTTGCTATGTTACTACACATTTCCATCAGCCCTGGTAACAACTGACTCTGGAGCAGCACTTGTCCTCAGTCTTTACTACGGCTGCTGGACCAGTTGCCTGATGTGCCGTGATGGTAAAAGGTGGACGACACTAAGGTCTGGTATCAGCTGGTCTGGGTTTTACATATTTGTTTATTCAATCAGTCATTCAATCAATTGCTAGTTACTAAGCAGCGCTCCCTACACTGTCTACAGCAACTATCAGTGACTGACAGTCATTGTTATTGACATGTGCAGTTCATGTGATGCTATTTTTAGCAGCGGTGAACTGCAGGTGGAGGGAGCAGAGCAGACTCAGGGTCAAATGTAAACATAAATGGATAGCTGCTCCGTCCTGTTCTTGTTCCACTTCATCCCCAGGGTGTTCTTTTGGACCACACTGTCATGTCCAAGAAGCCCATTGGAGATGATTGAGCTTTGTGACATGGAATATTATTTTGCTAGAAATAGCTATCTGAAAAATGGTGCACTGTGGTCACAGAATAGATGAACACTGCCAGTAGCAACACCCAGGAAGGTACTTGGGGTCCACAATATGCCAAGAAAAATACATCATTACACAACCAGCAGCCTGGACCAGTGAGTCAGGGCAAAGAGCATTCTTCATGGTGTTTATGCCAAATTCTGAACCTACCATACAAACATAGAATCAGAAACCATTGCTCCTCAGTAACCAGGCAGATTTAAAGATGTTTTTCCACTGTATGATGTGGCTGTAATCTGTGGTTATTTAAGCTCCCGTTGCCTTCCTATCAGTCTGACATTTACTTTGCCTCTGGCATCAACAATGTGTTTTTGTCCAGAGAACGGTTTCCTACGGAATATTTTCACTTCGTTGGACTTTCTCTCTATATTCTGTAATAGATGAGTGGGAAAGTCCCAGTAGATCAGCAGTTTTTGAAGAGATCTGATCCGCCTCTTTTGGCAGCAACAAAGACTTTCC
>NW_007585859.1:0-1308 GCF_000523025.1 Cynoglossus semilaevis | reverse complement strand
TGGCCAGAGCGGCGGCTTTAATGTTGGACGATCCTGTGTTCATTAAAAAGATGCAGGACGTCCACTTTGACCTCATGCTAACAGACCCCGCTCTAAATCTTGGAGTCCTCCTAGGGAGTTACCTGAAGCTGCCGATGGTTTATAACGTTCGTTGGATTAACGTTGGTGAGGCCCACTTTAGTATAGCGCCCTCTCCTGTCTCCTACGTCCCTGTGCCCGGTAGTGAACTCAATGATAACATGGGTTTTCAGGACAGAATCAAGAATATGCTACATTATCTCTACAACGCTGTGACTCTACACTTCATCATTAACCCTCACTATTCAGACCTGCTCCAGCGTCACTTTCCTCCTGGCACTGATCTGTTGTCCCTCCAGCAGAGGGCAGATATCTGGCTAATTAGGACGGACTTTGTATTTGAGTTCCCTCGACCCACTATGCCCAATGTAGTTTATATAGGAGGGTTCCAAGCGCAAAGGGCTAAACACCTCCCCACTGAGCTAGAGGACTTCATGCAGAGCTCTGGAGACCACGGTGTGGTGGTCATGTCTCTGGGCACATTCGTGCACGGCCTTCCTCGGGACACCACCGAGGCCATTGCTGCAGCTTTTGCTGAACTCCCTCAGAAGGTAGTGTGGAGGTTTACAGGAGAAAGGCCTTCATCTTTGGGGAACAACACCCTCTTGGTTGATTGGATGCCTCAGAACGACCTTCTAGGACATCCAAAGACTCGGGCGTTTGTTGCCCACGGAGGCACCAATGGCATGTATGAAGCCATCTACCATGG
The DNA here is from genome assembly GCF_000523025.1 of Cynoglossus semilaevis. Classification (NCBI taxonomy): domain Eukaryota; kingdom Metazoa; phylum Chordata; class Actinopteri; order Pleuronectiformes; family Cynoglossidae; genus Cynoglossus; species Cynoglossus semilaevis. The sequence goes on along the minus strand of NW_007585859.1, from coordinate 521 downwards.
TGTTCCTGTCCTGGGCCTGCCACTCCTTTTTGACCAATTTGACAATGTGGAACGTTTAAAGGTGCGTGGGGCAGCTCGGATGTTGGAGGCTGGGTTTCTCACCAAAGAAAACTTTCTAGAAGCCTTAAAGGACGTCTTAAGCAATCCTTCCTACAGAAGAAACATCCAGCTCCTCTCCCAGCTACACCGTAACCGACCTATGTCTCCAATGGACACTGCTATCTTTTGGATTGAATATGTCATCAGGAACAAAGGAGCTGCCCATCTGCAGTCAGTAGGCTCCACTCTGCCGTGGTACATCTACTACAGCCTGGATGTTGCTCTTGTACTAATGACCATCATAGTGGCCTTCATGTGGACTGCAGTCTTCACCTGTAGACTTATATGCTGCAGAAGGTTCAGTAGGAAGATGAAAGAAGAATAACCAATAAAGACGTCCAGCCATTTCCTGCATTTTTGCAAAACCAAGTTCATTCAATGAGATTTAATCACTAACTATTCACACCATCACTTTTTAACCT
>NW_007585858.1:0-1309 GCF_000523025.1 Cynoglossus semilaevis | reverse complement strand
CCAACGTATCGGCACCTGTTTCTCCGCCCTGGCTAACGGCCGCTGCGCCGCAGAGCTCAGCGGTCAGCACACCAAGATGCAGTGCTGCTGTGACACTGGACGCTGCTGGGCCTTGGGACAGATCCCTGAAATGTGTCCTGTCAGGGGCACTGGTGAGTTTGCACACAAAACAAACACACTGACGATATCCAGATACAATAAAAACCCACAACCACAAATAAACCAACGTAATTGCAAAACATGCAAAATTAGAGCTCTGCTTCACGTGGATTTATTCCTCTGTGGACAGAATCTGGCGTTTCCCACATCATGGTTCTCGGTGATTTGGAACCAACATAATTAGTAAATAAAGCCGTGACTATGTAAATGTTTGAGGAGCCAAACGAAGCCAACGCAGTAATATTAAACCAGACGGGACTGCTTTGAGTTTGAGTGTGTACGTATGACGAGGGAGGCCAGGGCGCGCTGATGAGCATGATGTCATAAGTACAAACTAAACAAAGAAAGATGGAAATGATTTGACGATCCATCATCCTCGCTTCCTCTGCGTGACACAGTCTGATTCCTTCACTGATGGTGTTGCGCAACCTTCTCCTCAGTGCAATCAGAGGAGGACGTCAGGTTTACTGCGACTGCGATACATGTACACAACACTAATACATACATAAATACATGCAGAATATATTTGTAGAATTCATAGGTGATGTACAATGGACCTGTCGTGATTTCATGCACAAACAGAACAGAACGAATCATCTCGTGCGTGCCCACATTTTTGTCTTGTTACCGTGTCCGGCCGTGATCCAGTGAAAACATGTCTGGTTGATCAGAGCAGTAATCAGTCAGATTTGCAACGCCTTCAACAATACATCATTATATTTACTGTAAACTGCAACAGTCTGTGTGAAACCTGGAGTACTTTTAGAAATACAGGGAACTCAGGGTTGACGTTGACCCAGACCTGGGACTAAAACCCAAATATCTTATATCTTATTTTAGTGGTCAAGACTCCAGGACTTTAAGTCAAAACCTACGTCACAAACAAAAAACAAAAAAAAATCCAGTCTTAGCTGAGTCCAAGTCAGTAAATCAGTCAGTTTCTGGGAAATTCCAGATTCAAATAAGTCTGTAATTGTCAGGTTTTAGATTTAGTTTTAGTCTGAAAGGGAAGTAAAGGCAGCACAAATACTACAGTAGAAATACTGCATAATGGAACGTCTCACTGAGCACAGGAGCGTGAGTACACCAATCAAGGTTTCATCTGCTCGTGACTGATCCACAGCTATCACAGCTAGCCCTAATGTTAGTG
>NW_007585857.1:0-1309 GCF_000523025.1 Cynoglossus semilaevis | reverse complement strand
ATTGAAGAACGCAATTATACCAAATATAAAATGAAAAGTTTGTCAGTCGTTACGAGAAATACTTGGATGTTGTCGGATGCTAACATTTAGCTGAATGTTCTTCAACTGGAAACACACGGAGCTCCACTGGTGCCAAAAAAAAATCTGTGAAATCCTGTCGATGGAGTCCAAATATTCCCCGTGCCGAATATTTCTCACTCGATGCATTAGAAGCATCGGAACACAAGTGTTAACAGAACGTCGGGTTAAAGGAACTGAACGGACTGTCGGTGCAAGAGTGGGCGTCTCTGTGTGGGCTGATGACATCATCGTTACGTCAACCAAGTCATTGGTCAGGCTGGTGGGAACTAAAGCTGCTAGAGGTCATGACCTTTGGGGGTTGATGCAATAGAGATTTCTTTCAAATCCTTCAATGATTTTTTTTTTACATGTATGACTCTGGGGAAAAAAGGGAAATCCTATTTGGTGATTTTGGTTAATTTCAAAATTAGTCTCAAGATCTCACTCCTCTTTCTCAAAAAAGAAGGTAGATTTTCCCTCTGAAAGTTTTCATGTCCAACGATCTTCATTTGACCAGCGTCTGGTTCTGGCTTTAATGGCTGATGAATGTAAAGTGACGTGAATGTTTCTGTACTCAGACCACGTGTCCTCAGGTTCACAGCTCAGGAAACCTATGTCTTATTTCAGGTCAACCAGCTGTTCGGTCACACAACTGTGATTCTGTATGAAGGTGAAAACCAAAAATATCAACTCCTGACGTCAGTGTGTGGGTAAAGATGTCGGCATTTACACCCCTGGGGCTAATGGTGCACACAGTAACTGTCCTCTGTTTTTGATGCAAAAGTTGAGACATTCAACATTGAGAGAATTGTCATTCAAATGCCCTTCGTGGAATCCACCGAGTCGCATTTCAAAAGATTGACTGTAATACACAACTTCACCACCAGATGCCGCCAAACTCCTACACACTGGCATTTGAATCAAAAGCAATTTATTTTGCAGCCCTCCCTCCCCCCAAGGTGTGATGACAGCTGACGTCAGAGTCACGGATGAACCGGAGGATTTTACTTTCTTGTTTTGAGGGCTATGTTTTTTAAAAAAAACACACAAAAACTACAACGAAATCCTTCCCTTGTCTGTTTTCACTTGCGCAATACTGTGAACACTGCCAATAAAGATTTTATTCAAATCAAACCTCGACACTGAGTCTGTTTAAGTTTGAATTTTATAGAGCCACTAAATGGATATGGGGAAATACATGAACGTTTATTTATTTGTTTTGTTTGTTTTTTAAATTTTTTTTTTTTTT
>NW_007585856.1:0-1310 GCF_000523025.1 Cynoglossus semilaevis | reverse complement strand
TGAATGTAAGGAGTCGTAAACGAGCATGTGAGGGTGGTGCAGACTATCAATGCTGAGTACAGCAAGAAAGTTGTGAGTGGCCCAGTGAGTAAACAAGGTCTGGGGGCCAATCAGAGATTAGAGATGAGCTGATGTTGCTATTTGCAATGGAAGGAAAAGGTTTGAATCCAGTTGAATGTAGATGCATGTAGCAATACATGCTAGTTTCGACAGGATAGATGACGATGAAAACTTCCAGAAGCATGTGTACAGCTGAAGTTAAGTCAAGAGAAGAGCAACAGCAAAGACACAAGACTGACACTGAATAATAAAACCAGGACTTGCTCACCTCTACCAAGTTCAACACACCTGCAGTCGTAATGTTTTCATGTAAATTCATAAAAACGAGTAAACATTTGACAATGTTCATAAAAGTTAATTTACATAAATGTAGCTTCACGGCTTCGCGATCAATCATTTTTAAAGTGCTACCACAAAGCTACTGTGTCGCATTCAGATTTGTGGCGCGTCGGTGCGCTTATTTAAGAGTTCCCCACAAACACGCACAGGTGGTGTTTTAAGATGTATTAGCTCAGAAAAGTCTTTCTGAACGGGTCTGGTTCAAAGGTAATAAAGCCGTAATCGGAACAGAAGGCCAACACGGAACAACACATCTGTTACGGAGCTAGCTCCTGCTACGACACAGTTAGAAGATTGTACTCATAATCCATCAGTTTGTTGACATTAAAACTATAAACCAGAGGTCTTTGAACTTTTCAGCACAAATTGATGCAAAAAATAAAATACTGACGGGGAAAAATATATATTTCACAATAAACTTTTAAAACTGTCCGATACAGCGCTGTGTGTAAAACACACCGTTTATTTTACATTTATTACTATTCTATGTAAATAATACACAGGCTCATATTCTCATGAGTATTCATATTATTTGGGTGTAAAATGTACATTTAAAAAAGATTACACTCTGGACCCCCTATAGTACCTCTCGAGTCCCCCTGTGGGCCATGGACCCCATGTTGAACACATGCTGTGTGAAGTGATATGCTGCGTGGTCGTTCTTACTCCCACCTTTTATGACCTCATTATCTGTGATGTCCATGTTCTCACCTCTCCTCTGTCCTGACCTCCATTCATCATTCTCCCTCCTCCACGTTTCCCTAATTTGTCAGCTTTTCACTCGCTCATTTACCCTTTGACCTCAGACCACTGACGCCACTGTGAAATCCCCAGGACCAGCATAAACTTGTAGAGAACTCCCATGACTCCTCATTCCTTTGTGGACAGATGGCTGGAGTTTACTGCAGATG
>NW_007585855.1:0-1311 GCF_000523025.1 Cynoglossus semilaevis | reverse complement strand
TCATCATTGAGTTTGTCCAAGGACAGAAATAAGACACTTTGATCAACATACGGAGGACAGAAACTACCGGTCCGGTTTTGGCCCACGGGCCTTATGTTTGGCATCCCCGATTTGTTATTACAAATATATTTAATGTATCATCATTGAGTTTGTCCAAGGACAGAAATGAGACACTTTGATCAACAAACAGAGGACAGAAACTGACACTTGTAATATCGCAAAGTCTACATTTTGAGAGACAGTTAAGATGATGACATTTTTAAAAAAGCACAGTGAACAGACCTTTCCAGACAAGGTGCTCAGAGAGTCTCGGTAATAGCAAGTGTGAGGAGATAATTAACTCCTCTAAGGTCATCTAAAAAGCACTCTGTGATGAGAGCTGTATTTAAGGAATGTTTTATTATCTACTTTCAAATGCCAAGCCATGCACCATTCGCGCCTGTGGGGGGAGCATGTTTCTTAAATGCCAACATTAAGTGCAGAATATTACCTGATTGTTGCGACTGAGTTTCAGCTGCCGGCAGAGATAGTGGGTGTTGAGCCCATCTTTTTACACTCCCTCGCAGGGTGTAGGAAAAGGAAAGTACAGGAAGTCATTTGCCAGAGCTCCCTGCGGCCGAAGCACTTATCTAAGAGGAGGGCGGATGACAGCTAACGCACTAGCATGTGTGAACAGTTTGAAATGTTGATGACCACAGCCTTTGTCAGTTGTGCTGAAAACAATTCATACAAAAAAACACATTTTCTTGGCCAGCTTTTAAGACGTAGAGAATATGTCGAATATCAAATCCAAAAAGGTTATATGTTAACTGTTATAGCTAAGTAACATGGGTTATTTCAGTGGTTCTCAATTACTTTTTTTGTCATGCCTCCCCCCCCTCCCAAATCCCCCTGGGACAGGAATGTTTTCAACCCCCCGCCACCGACATACACCCGCACGAATTGAAATACTATCAGGAACTTGATAACATGTATATTTTTATCTGTACAAACCACTGTATGAGTTGCTGCCACCTAGTGACTGGAGGCTTGTTATCATTCAAGCATTACAGCGGCGGAACATTTATGTCCCACTTAAGCCGGCCGCCCCCCCCCCAGCCACCTCACCGTAACCCCATGGGGGGGGAGGGCTGCCCCACTATTCTGGGTTATTTACACAGAAATATATATAGCAACATTTGAAATGTTGATGAAAAAAACTCCGTAGTTATCCTCCAACACACCTTTGGCAAGCATAGCCCATATTTTCACAAGAAGGGAAGAAATGCTTTTTATTCATCTAAATTTAGTTTTTTATATATATATATATAT
>NW_007585854.1:0-1312 GCF_000523025.1 Cynoglossus semilaevis | reverse complement strand
AAAAAAAATGAAAACATATGATTTTTCTCAACTGTGATTTGTGTAATTTTACAGGAATGTCCTATAAAATGGAGGCGTTGTTTGACGTGTTATTTTAATTAAACCACCGTATACTAGTGGGACGGTGGATGTGCTAAGCCTCAGCATTGTGTCAGAGGAGTTAATAGCCCGGTCTGACACCACAGCACGCTGCTGCCTCATTTCCTGCTGTCAGTGCACGGTCTCCAGTGACTGTTAGAGCAACACCTACAGGAACTCACTGGTATTTTACAATAGAGAAGAAGATTCTGCAGCAAAACAGTAGGACAGAAGTCAAACAACAGCCGTGCACGGACACATGCGTGACCGCAGCCGCACGCCACAGTCGGCGCTGCACTTTCAAAGAACTTTGTCCGGCCTCCAATTAACTTTCACTACAACTTTGATGAGGCCTGCAAAAGCTGTTCTTAACCCCCTGGCGATGCCGTTTCACGGTGCAATAACTAATAAAAACAGCACTGTCCACAGTTAACTGTGCCTCTGCTGCGCTCTTATACCCTGAAGCCCACAGACACTAAAGCTGATGTGACCAAGTGTGCCTTCTGGGAGTACGAGGCGGACGGCCTGAAGGGCCGCTGGGCCACTCACGGCTGCAGGACTGTCCACGTCAACAGCAATACCACCACCTGCTCCTGTTCTCACCTCACACACTTCGCCGTCCTGATGTCGTCGGGCCGAGCCAACGTAAGTCTGCTGCTGTGAATACCCTTCTCTACTGGAGCTGCTGCTGTCAAATCTATTTTATGTTCTTACCTTCATATTGGTTTTTCTTCATGAAATAATTTATATTTTGAATTTATTGTAGAATACACCGATACATCAGAACACAATCTGATATGTGAAGGTAGAATCATAAACCACCAGACTTCATCCACGCTGCCCCAGATGATGCCTGGCAGAAAAACAAAACCAGTGACAACTCTGACATGTCCCACTCTGTGAATGAAACACCTCTCTTTCTATTCTCTTCTCAGCTGGAGGCCCACCGTACCATCCTGACCAGGATCACCCAGCTGGGGATGATCATCTCCCTCATCTGTCTGTCCATGTGTATCTTCACCTTCTGGTTCTTCAGTGAGATCCAGAGCACCAGAACCACCATCCACAAGAACCTGTGCTGCAGCCTCTTTATGGCAGAGTTTATTTTCTTGGTTGGGATCAATATGATCACACATAAGGTGAGTTTATATGCACACAAAAAAGAACCATGTTTTCATTGTTCTGCTCTGAAAGACCTCATAAAGAGGGATGATTTCACGCTGTTCCTCCAGAC
>NW_007585853.1:0-1313 GCF_000523025.1 Cynoglossus semilaevis | reverse complement strand
AACAAACATTTTAAATAAAAGCTAAACCTAAAAAACGCGATAGCTTCATACCATGTTAACTACTAACTAGCGATGTTATTGGCTCAATATTAGCAAAATTATGTAATATCTTGCATTATCATGTTGTCCAATAGTGAAAACTTGATAACGCAATACCTGAGTTTCTCTGGATTCTCTTGTGGGTGTCGGTTGATATCTGAAATGGAAGTGAAGTACATTTTTTGGGCGTGGCAAAATTCTTACCGTTATTTACGACTTTTATCAGGTTAGAAAAAAAGAAATAATTTAGAAAAAATATTTACATGTAAATTCTATTAAGCTATTTCTGGTTTTCTGGTTGCAGTTAGCTATGGATGAGTAACTGTTCCATGGCTAACTTTAAGCTAACATTGCTGTACAAGTTTAGCACATTGATATTTTCTCCTTCTTTCCTTTTATTTTAGACTAACTTTTGCCAAATTTGTCTGGATTTCACCGCTCCAGGTTTTCATTGTGAATCTTTGAAATCCCAGTGAAGAAAATCGTGTCACAAAACATTAAGGTGTGAAAAACTCAGCTCAACTCTTCACCACAACAAAAAAACAAACAAACAACATAAAAACCTCTGCCGTCGTCTCTGGTGTATTCTGCTCTGACAGGAAGTGAAGCTCTGCGCGCTCTGGTGGAGGCGAAGTCACGACACAAAACACATCAAAGGACACGGCTGCCTTCATGATGTTGTTTAGCGTCGATGCTATCTCTGTGTTAGCATCTTCGCTCCCGTCCCTTTAATCCCGCCGTCAGGAAAACACGGCAGGTGTCGGAGCGTCCGACCTGAAGACGCACCGACAGGTGGAGAACGTCTCTGAGGAGTCGGGGTGTGGAGGAAGAACTTTTTTTTTTTTTTTTTAACTTTTACACAGAGTGTGTACGAGGAGATAATCTGAGCCAAATAAAATTAGTCCTCAGCCCCCGCTGCTCTGATATCACTCCGCTCTTTATGGAAAACAATAAAGCCGGGCCCTCAGAGATGAAATATGAGAAAATAAAATCTGCGCTTTATTTTCCACGTTGGTGTCTAACATCAAGTTATAGCCGTTTCTGCCCTCAGTGCCCGGGGGGGGGGTGTAGCTTATTTTACAGATGGTTAAAGAGACGTTTCTGTCGTCTCGCTCTTGTAAAACCTCCATCGTCTCCGTCTTCACTTTTATAGTGAAACAATCAAACGGCTTTTTATATCGGCCCTTATTTTTTCACTGCGCCTCGTTGCCGAGGCCTAATGTTCTCCGTGCGGCGCTAACCCCGCGGAGCGTTACGTTAATAAACATTTCGGT
>NW_007585852.1:0-1314 GCF_000523025.1 Cynoglossus semilaevis | reverse complement strand
GGGCTATGTGACTGTGTGTGCTCAGGATGCCTTTTGGTCTCTTAGCAGCTTCCTGCTGCAGACCCAACCAAATGTGAAAACCACTGAAATCTAACACAGCAAAGTTAATCTGACGCAGCTGAAAACAATTGAAACAAAATGATTTTAAGAGGATATTTTAAGGTTGATTCCAATTCTTATTTCAAACTGTAGAGTCTTTTAAGACAAATATGTTTTGTGAATTTGAGCTATAAAAAAGATTTACTTGAGATTCTAGTTTTTTATGTGATGTCACAGATGTGAAATATGCATTTTCACTGTGTTGCATCTCTTCATTACTCCAGGTCTGTGTTTGCCCCCAAAGTGTTTCAAAACAGCTTCTGTTCCATTTCTCACCATGTATGTATCCTGCTTTTCTTTTCAGGTATCTGCAAGAAAATAGAGTGGCTTGTGAAATGGGTCTTTACTATGTCCTCCACATTGCCAAACTACGGAACAAGAATGCCTTGCTGAGGTTGCAGGCTTGCTGCCTGCTCTAGGTAAATTATATCATTTTTATTGTTTTTTATTACAGTCTTGGATCTTTCTATTATGAGAGAATTGTTTTAAAATATTACCCAGAGGATTGTCTCTATTGTACTCCAATTATTTTATAAGTTGTAATTGAGGTTATTGGACATCAGGAAGTTTCCATTGTGTAATTTACATCACACCAAAAAACATTGTTCACAGCTTCCTTAATTATTGTTGTTGTCTTACATAAAACAAATTTAAAAATAAAATAATGTACTTTGTGTAACAATGTGGATCTTTGACACAGATGGTTGTATTTAGGAAGAAAATGTCAGAACAGTTTGGGATCAATGAAGCTCAATCTATTCTAATCATCGAATCCTTGTGGCCGACATAGCCTGAATCACACTTCCCATATGTTCTCATGAGTCTGGGTTTGTGTGTGTAATTTACAGTTGAAGTAATGTCCCCTTTTTTTGCATTAATCCATCATCACAGCAAAAGAAAATAAACACACATTAGACATTCTTGGCAAATGCACAGTCCTATGCATGTGTGGTCCTGGGTCTGTTTTACGTTCAGTAAGCATTTGGCTTTTCCCCTAAATCATAAGCTCTGTAATGTAATAATTAAAATAGCAAACAATTCAATATTTGACCTATTAAGCAGCATTTCTAATTGTCTTGAAGATTTGCTTTTCAGACAATATTGCAATATGCCTGCTGCTTATGCTTAATCCCATGCCTTTAATTTGGGAAAACCATTAATTATTGATTAATTAACCTTTCATTTGGATTAAAGAAAACTTAAAGTTCCCTTAAT
>NW_007585851.1:0-1315 GCF_000523025.1 Cynoglossus semilaevis | reverse complement strand
CGCTGCTCCTCCTGCTGGAGCTGCACTTTTGATAGGAGCTGATGTCTGTTGATGAAGGTGGAGGAGGATGAGGAGGAGGAAGAGGAGGAGGAGGAGCTGGTCGCTTTTGCAGCTTGACATTTTTACCTTAAAACAAAAGAAAACAAATTCAAATTTCAGTGACATCTGTGGTTTCTAAACATTTTAGGTTCACAGGAGTATGATCTGTTGAAGCAGAGACAAATCTGGTCTGTTGAACAAAAAAAAAAATCAAATAGTTGAGAGCACATCTGGAAATGACATGTCATATGAGCTCTGTTTACACAAGGTGTAAATATTTTCCAGGGGAAAAAAATAAAACTGAGAGTTTGACTCTATCACTGGGTTTGTCCATTAAACTGTTTATTACAAACTGATACGAGTACCAGTATTTTCATTTGTGTACCCACGGACACGGAGCATCATTCTGACAGTAGGTGGCGCAGCTCATTCTCGTCTCCTCGTCGACTATTTCACTCCAACAGAAAATAAATATTTCTGTCCTCAACCTGACGCTGTCCTCCCATCAGATAATACATCAATAAAACTGAGGATGAAATCATAAAAAAAACAAAAATAAATAATTAAACATCAACAATGACAACGACGGTACGGGTGGATCTCTGACTGTCAGTGTTGACCTCGCCTGTTGGTGACATTTTAACGACTCTTACGTAAACACAGTAATGTACGTCTGATTGACGCGCCCCCTGCTGGCCTGCAGCGGTGTGTCTTCAGCAGTCAATAACCAGCTGTGGTTCCTGTCAGAGCCGACTCACTGCTGTAATCCCATTACATCCTAATCTGAGCTTTGAAGGTCAGACTGAGACAAGGAAGACTTTACTCTGTTCTACCAGGAGATAACGACTCTGACCAACGACCAGCCATTAATCACCGTCATAAACACTGAGAATGTTGAAACATAATTATACACTTTATCATCAGATGTGTTCTCTACAGGTCTGGGCCTGTTCTGTAATATCTGGTAATATTTTTACCAGTACCTCTCAGAGTACTGTACTAGTGATTACTGGAGAATGTCAAGTGAACATTATTAAATATTTCCCTTTGGGCCTGAATAAACATAAGAGCAGCTGCTGTGACATAATCATCTCCAAATTACATCCAAAAGCCAAGAGTTCAGCTTCACTGCACCTTCTGCTGCGACGGAGGCAAAAAAAAAGAAACTACAGAAAAAATAAGAAATCACAAAATTGACAGTTTTTCTAAAGAGTGAAAAAATAAGAAATCGCAAAATTGACAATGTTTCTAAAGAGTAAAAAAAAAAATCTTTCTG
>NW_007585850.1:0-1315 GCF_000523025.1 Cynoglossus semilaevis | reverse complement strand
TCCACAGTGTGTGCAAATAATAGTGTAATATACAGTGCATATTAGAGCAACACAATTTTAATTTTGTATTTTAATAATATTTAATTATGCATTAACTCTGACAGGCCTTATTTTTACGTAAATTATATTTCTTTGCCAACTTGTCTAAGGGCAGTCTGCTGTGTCTGTGCTGCTGAGCAGAGTTGCCAGTGACACTGCAGATCTGTCAGTCTGTTGTCAGTATTAGTCTGACACTTCCTCTTCACTGCCACACCAAGCCCCTCCCTCTGTGAGTCACACCAACGTTAACATCCAGACCTGGTGCCAACCTAAAATACCAAAGATGTTTCATGTGATGTTTATTTACCAACAAACTGTGGTGAAAGTCCCCGTGTGATTGGTTGAGCTTTTGCACACCACACTGAATGCTGACTGTGGAGATGTTCAGCTTGTGCTTCATCAAACTGTGTCTCTTCTTCTTCTTCTGTAGCTTTTTGTTGTCCCTCAGTACAAAATCCTTGTCAGCCTTCTGGGTGAGTTCCGTTTCCTGTCAGCGAACATGGATTGAATTGGAACAACACTAGAGATTTAACGTCTGCTATTGGCTCCCACAGAGAACAACATCTACGTCCATGACCTCCTCACGTTCCAGCAGATCACTGTGCTGTCCAAAGCACGAGGAGCCTCGCTGTTTGCATGTGACCTGCAGGTCAGTTTCAGTGCAGTGATGACCTTATGTCATTGGTGATGTCTCCAACGAACAAAGAGCCTGTCATGCTGTGCATTATTTTAACCGTTTACTGCCTTTCACTTGATCAACATTCACACAATCTCTGTTTGTAGTTCAGAGGTCAGTCCAAGGTCAGATCAGACAAGATTCACAGGAGCTTCTTGTACATTTTTTAGTAGTGTCTGTAGTAACAGTCAGATTACCGCCTCATTTAATCAGAACTTCTGAGGGTCGTACAGCTTATATTCTCTCTGTCTGCCACAGCAAACGTCTACAGGAGAGGAAACGCTGAGGATGTGTGTGGCAGTGAAGAAGAAACTGCAGCTGTACTACTGGAAGGACAGGGACTTTCACGAGCTGCAGGTGTGTGAGTCAACACGCTGTCATGTATGCTGTGGTTTTTTTCCAGTCCTTTTGACAAATTTATCTGTCTTGTGTGTTCTTTTTGTCTGCTAGGGTGACTTTGGTGCTCCAGATATTCCAAAGTCCATGGCCTGGTGTGGAAACTCCATCTGTGTTGGTTTCAAGCGAGACTATTACCTTTTTCGGGTGCGTTGTCTGACACTTCCTTCAATTGTATTTTGGTAGAATGATGTAAAAAAAAAA
>NW_007585849.1:0-1315 GCF_000523025.1 Cynoglossus semilaevis | reverse complement strand
GTATCGTATTCATGAATGCATCTTATTTTTCTTTTCTTTTTGTTTGCCATCATTACTTCATCTGTACCCTTTATATAATACTCGACACTAAAGTATTTAGCCCAAGTACACAGACAGCCCTAAGTACCAAAGAGCATCTGACTTCGTTTCCTCTCAAACGTAAAGTGTACCGTGTCTGTCCTCACCAGGTGGACCAGGTCCAGAGAGAATATATGAATACTGCAGGTCACCGTGGACAGCGTACAGATGATGGTGGACAGGATGCTGAGACCACAGGCACTGAACAAAAGGTCCTGGGGAGACAAAGTCAAAACCCAACGAAACCATACAGTTACGGTCTGACGGCAGATTTAACACACGTTCACTTTCTTTGACCGTCGCCTCCTCCTTACCTTCAGTTGATGCCTGACCGAGTGGCAGTCAGCATTCAGGTACAGGACCAGGGTGTCCTCCTCAGTGATGGAGCAGGAGTGGTTGGGCACACAGCACACGCACAGACCGCTCTCCACCTGCACACATTTGTGAAGCAGTGACTGAAAACACACCCACCTGCGACACCTGTAACGCAGCAGACGCGACTGGTCCGAGGTTGTCTACCTGGCAGGTCAGCATGGACTTCACCATCTGTGCGTTCTGACAGGAGAGCATCGAGCCGGCCAGACTGAGGATGACGCAAACCGCAGACAGCAGCATGAAGAGCGACACCTGTGGACGGGTTCCCGCTCACTGTTAATGTGGCTCAGAATGCTAATGCTAACACGCAGACAGCATGGTTACATTTTGTTGCTCTTTACCTGTGACATGATGTGATGAGGTTGAAGTCAGAAAGTTTGCCCACGCCTGATTTAGTACTAGCTTCAACTCTATGAACTTTCAGGAATTACTTAATCCTTGGCATAGATTCTAAAACCATGATGATGCAATAGGCTTTAACAGACACTTTGCAGTTCCAGCAGAACTGTCGGCCGCACATTTAAAATGCCATTCTGCTGTTTCACCAAATCACAAAAATGCCCCCTTTTTATTCTGTTGAGTTATTGTGACTTTGGATGTCATTTATTCCCAGCAAATGTATTAAAGAAAGCAGCTTCAGCTGACTTGAGATCAGTTAAGTTGAGAGTAGTCAATGATGTGGGTAGAGACAGCGTTTAAGAAGAGATGTATATGGTCAGCAGCAATACTCAGGGAGGCTTTTTAAACCTTTTAAACAAGGGACAGTGAATAAATTACCAACTGTTGTTTACCTCACCGTCAGAACCTGTCGTTCAAGGATTGCGGCAAAAATCAAGACTGTTGGGAACAGGATTTTTTTTTT
>NW_007585848.1:0-1316 GCF_000523025.1 Cynoglossus semilaevis | reverse complement strand
TTAGTTGCTAACGAAAAAGGAAAAGGGGAAGAAGAACGGAGAAGTTTGTTCTTGTAATGTCAGGAAATGTCTGCCAGAATGGACTTCATTCTCCTTCTTGTTACCTAAACATCAAATGTCTTAGTTCTTGCAGAGTTGAGTGTCAGACCGGAGTTTCTCCACTGTCCCTAAATGGTATATGGGTAATTTTCTTGTGTATGTATGTGGCTGTGTTAAAGTCACTTCTCGTTTCTGAAGCCTTTCACCTGGATAAATGTCTGATCCTGCGGTAGGACTGTTTTTCTGATGGACCTGCGGAGAGTCTTAAGTTTAGTGTGTAAGTGTTGGTGTCTTCACAGGCCCTTTGCTGTGGTCTCACCACCGTCTCTAGTTCTGCTGTTTTCAACTGCGGTCTCCTTGTATAATCCTGATGTTGTGTGTTGAAGACCACGGCTGACACCGGTCCTGATACCTCCGCCTATTCTTCTGCCAGAAAACCTTTATGATTCGGGAAAAAAAAGACGAGGCGAGGACAAACTGAAGACGACTGTGTGTTTTCTTTTCTAACCGGTGTCCAAAATCCACACTGCAGGAAGTAGAGGCGAAGGGAGTGTGTGAATGAGTGGGTTCTTGTCGTTTTGTGCTTCGCTGCACGTATCGTAGCAGTAACATGCATGTGTGCGCAGAGAAGACCTGCCCGTGTGAATCTGCAGAGAAGAGCTATTGTTTTATAAATACTCAACTGTAACCATGAGGGGTTAGCATGCCAGAAAACTATGCACAAATGTTTCCACAATTAAACTGTGCATGTAATTAAATGAAGTTTTATCTGAAGTATCACTTTACATTAGCTTACTTTGAGCCATTGTACGCTTAGATTTATATATATTTTTTAAAACATTGGTAGCAGTCAGCCCTGAGCGATTGGCTTACTCTGATAACTTTAACTACTTGTTGATCAACTTTTACTTCTTTCTCATCAACATTTGGTATTATTATCTAATTGTTGTTTAGTGACACTGGGGTGGTGTTAAGTTTCCCAATTTTTTAAGATAGTTTTCAGTTAATTCAGGCTAATCTAAAAGTGTGTTAAAACGCCTCAATAATGACTATTCCACAATAGTCAGCAAAAGAAAACAAAATGAAATGCTTTACGATGGTGCAAAAATGTAAGAATACATTTTTGTGTGCAGGGAACAGAGAAATTAAAAATATCTTTCCACGCAGTATCCTCTGGTTATCAGAGGATTACAGGTTTGAATCCCATCTCGGCAGCAAGAGTGTTGCTGCCAAGTGTTGGGTCAAGCACCAAATTGCCATGTTTTAAGGGGTGCCCC
>NW_007585847.1:0-1316 GCF_000523025.1 Cynoglossus semilaevis | reverse complement strand
TTTTCTTTGTTTATCATAAATGCATAAAACACAACACAAAATGGTTTTTACAGTTGGCTCACCCACGATGATGGAGTCAATGTTTCCAGCCATGAACATAGATGTATTGTTAGAGTTCAGGTTGAAGTGGTGAGCCGACAGAAAGGGTGACAGTTCACCCACGGATTTCTCCGGCTGCCGTAACTGACTGTTGTCGGCGCTTTGGCCTCCAGATGTTGCAGTGTCCTTCGGGCCATGAGTCTTGGATGCTAACTCCGGATGGTTTATCACTACCCACTCATAACGCTCCATCTCAGGCTTCAACTGATATTTGAAACAGAAAGAAACAGAAATTGCAATATCATCTGATCTTTATAATAAAGGTCAGATAAAAATTTCGCTTCAATTGAAAAAAAGTATTTTTTTTTTTTTCGGTAAAACCCAGACCCAAAATGTTTGCTATAAAAAACTCAATGATAGCTTTAAGCATAACAAAGCGCACATCCTGAGTTTTACAAAATCGGATGTACCTGTATCTCATCACCTCAGGCATTTCCCAAAATTTTAATGAAATCCAGGCCCCCCGCTTGAAATATACAACATCGAGGACCATGTCTGAATGTTGTCAAATCTTAACTGCAGTTGCATCATGCAAGGCATGGGCAGGGGACTGCTCACTGCAGTTTTGCCTAAAGCATTCCCCCCCCCTCCCTTTTATTTGTTTCTTCCTCCAAAATAATCACATTTTCGAGAGCCTGGGAACACATGAAAGTTGGAATAGTTTGGAAATGTGACAGCAATTTTTGTCTGGAGTTGTTGGCTGAGATGTGTAACAACTCTGAGATATTGTTTGTCCAAGGCTTCGAGATAGTAAACAGTAGAGTAACTGACAGGAAGTTGGGTTTGTTTAATATTATTTAAATATTTGATTGGACAACTGGAAATTTTTTACTAGTAGTTGATCGTGTTTCTATATTTTTAGAACTCTTTTGACAACAATATCAAATATACACCAGACCTGTTTTCTTTGTGGCCAAGTTGCTTTTCAAACTGATGGCCACAGTGTATCATTCCATAGAAATACAATGGCAGTTAAAGTATGCCTTGTAATTTTAAGGCTAGATAAGCAATTCAAACATGCATGTTGTTAATTAATGCTATATTTGATATGTTAAGGGTGTATTTAGGAACTCTCTTATGTCTATGCTTTGTTCGTCTGCTAGAATTGTTTTTAAATTCAACAAAAAAATTGTACCAAAAATACCTGAAACCAACTTACCCTAAAAACAAAGCACTCCCCTGTGCCGAAAAAGCTCAGTTTGTTGCCTCCTTTCTTA
>NW_007585846.1:0-1317 GCF_000523025.1 Cynoglossus semilaevis | reverse complement strand
CAACCAACCAGTCACTTGTTTCTGCTCTGTTATTATTTGGTGCCAAAGAAATCGCGTCCCAGTGACGGGAGGGAGAATTTATTTATAGGCTTTCATTGGACTACAGTCAGAGGCCCTGGGAGCTGGAGCTGGAGCAGAGAAGGCCGGCGCCACAGGTGCCAGCCACCTGTCCCTGTAGCTAAAAGAGCAGAGGGAAAAAAAAGAAGGAATCACTGTTCCCTGGGAGTTTAAACCTAATTATTGGCCGAATTCTTTCAGATAAATAAAGATGAACTTTTAGACTTATCAACCCAGAAAATGTCCCCGGAGCGCTGACCTCAGGCCACTGCAGTTCCCGGCTGCCTGATTCAATTTGTCCCCATAAAATAATCCTGGGGTTGCATAACTCTCTCTCTCTCTCTCTGTGTGATCTCTGGACCTACATTCATGTCGGCCGGCGGTAAATCCCACAGATCAAGTCGGGGATCAGACAAAAGCAGGGGCCGAATGAAGAGGCAGGTTCAAAGAGACTGTGGTGAGACAGACGCACAGATGATTCACACCCGGGGACAGAGTACGGTGGAGGTGGACTAACAGTGCTAACAGAGAGACATTTGGTGTCCTCCAGTAAGTGATAATGAAGCTGAGGCAGAGAGAGGTCCACACAAACACCCATTCAACTGGATGTCTGAGCAGAACCAGAGCGTTATAAGACTCCAGCGGTCAGTTTATGAAAACAGCCACAACGACAGTGCAGTCGATTATACACCAGACTGGAACACAGAGTTTCTTTACGGTTGCCAAGATAGGAAACTGTTGTTGGGCTTATCTACGTGTAAGGTAAACTATCTGTGAGGAAAAAAAAAAAAAAACGAAATGTACTGGAAACCTTCAGACCTCCAAACAAACGGTTTAGAGTAGACGAGCGATTCATCTTTAATGAATCTAATCAACGACAGGATTTCTTATTTATCAGCCTGGATTATTTATGTGCAGCCGTGAGCTGTGGCTGTGGTTTCAGGCTGGTAGGACCAGTAAACAGGTCACAGGTACAGGACGTTTGTTTGTCCCCGTCTACAGATGGATCGGACGACTGCTGGACGAGAATCGCCTGCGAACTTTGGGGGGGCGGGAGCTTTCGTAAGAAAACATTATTTCAACTGCGAAAGAAAAAAAAAAAAAACAACAAAGGATTCTCACAATATCAGTACCAAAACAACGATTGTGTCTGTAAAAACAAAATATTACCTGAGAAGAAGCCATTCTGTGGAACAATTTTATTCCAAATTATCGACGCGAAGCATAAAAAACAATTTGTCGAAAAATTGGAAATAGGTT
>NW_007585845.1:0-1317 GCF_000523025.1 Cynoglossus semilaevis | reverse complement strand
TGATGTGTTTAAAACAGCTGGATTTCTCCATTGGGGTCTCACTGTGTAAAATCACTGTGAGTGTCGGTTGCCAACATAGACCTGTGCTGCTAAATCTACACTAAGTTTGGTTTTCTCCCCAGGTGACCAAACACACAAATATCTGCTCCACATGGACCGCGAAAAACCTGACCAGGAAAACTATTTAACATAGACAGAACATAGAAATGACAATATAAAAGTGTAGTAGTCTAGGACAGTTTTTTTTTCTTTCAGAAATATGATGTTGACTGACTTAACAAACACTTTTAGACACATTTTTGCAAAACATTTATATTCTAATATTTTGATTAGTTCTTCCAGGATTTTAAATATATTGAATAGACTAAAGAATGAAAAAAAAAACAGATAAGTGATGATCAGGACCAGTCATGGGAAACACATCAGTACAACAAAAACTGTAAAGTACAGTAAAAATACAAACAAACAACACAAGTTTTTTTCCTTTTCAACGTGAAAGCTAAAAGTCAGTAGTTTTAACACTCACCTGTGTGGACAGAGGTTTCAACCGTGTTTGGGCATAAATGCAGGAACAAAGTGTTTTTATTGGATCATTTCAGCCTTTTATAAGAAACAGTGGCAGAAGCAGAGACACAGGACTACACACACACACAGAGGTGACGTCAGGACGTGACGATATCAATAGTCATTGATCTTTAATACACTGCAGCAGGACAGAGATCAGCCGTGATTCCTTTGAGTCATGTGACATTATTGCACAGTACTGTTAAAAACAAATACTATACTAGTAGTCATGGTACTACTCCTGATATTATTATTATTGCTATTATTATTATTATTGTTATCTCTATTGCCAACAATAATATTAATATGTATACTGCTATTACAAAATATTATTACTACTACTACAAATAATAATGCAAATAATAATGTTATTTATTATTTTTATTATAATTTATTATAATACATATTTATTACAATATATAAATTTATTATAAGAAATATAATAAAATTGTACAATATAAATTTATTATAATTTATTAATATCACTCATATTATTATCATACGTTCAGATATAAAAACAATAACATTTATGATTAATAGTAATAATTATTGTTAGTGCCAGTAGTAATATTGTACTACAATTTCAATAACTATTACTACAACTACTTGAATTTGATTACAACTACACCCATCACTACTACTACAACAACAACAACAACTTCTGCTGCTGGTATTTCAAAGGTTCTTATTACATATTTTATTGTCAATGTCGTCTCATGTCTTTTCTTAGGAATGAGTGCAGACCAGTATTAC
>NW_007585844.1:0-1318 GCF_000523025.1 Cynoglossus semilaevis | reverse complement strand
ATGAGCGGATGAAGATGGATGGATGGACGGTGCTGTCGTTCTGTTACTTACTTATTATGTGTGAGCTATTTTTCCTGAACGAGGGAAACCTGCAAAGTCCAAACAAATGTACGTCTGTCAGATTTTGGACCTGTGACATTGTGCCTGTGAGGCCAGTACTCTCACCCCTTCTGTACTTTGCAGCACCACAAACAATCTTTTTAGTTGAATATTTATAATCACGCTTCTAATCTTTAGACTATATGTTAAATCGATAAATTGAAGTTATTTCTGAAACTTACTACACTGAAAGTGTAAAAAAAAAATCACACATTTACAAAACAGTTAAATTTATTTGATATTTTTTGAATGAAACAGAGACAAAATATTCTTGTAATGAGGTACAGTACATCATGGTATGAGGTACAACAGCATAGTATTTGTCTCTGTAGTTTATGGGAATGTAAACCTGTTCTTTTACCTTACAATATCAACTGAATCGGGGAAAAACAACACTGAAAAAACTGTAGACAAACAGAATGGCTTACGTCTGCGGGGAGGGATCTTCTAACCAGGTACGACCCAGTGGGTGTTAGTGCTCGATATAAAACAAATAGCATGGTGGAACTAACTCCAAACTGGTTATTTCTGTTTGTAATCACTGTTGAACTTTGCACGACAAATGACTATTTGGTGCTTTAAAATAGTTGCTCGTGGATGAGGACCAGCAGGATCCACCAGTCAAACCATTTCAAACTGTGCAGTTTAGTTGAACGTCACTGTCTCATACCTAAAGACAGAATTCTGCAGATTCTCTGAAGACTATTAATGTAGTGAACAATGGAAACTGCTATAAAGGCTTCCTGTTCTACAGTGAGGATGAGTGAAGATGTTTGTACTCCGCAATTATATCAATTTTACAACGTAACACATACACAAAGTAATTTATGTTTGTTTAGGTTGAGCATGACTATACTTTGAACGCATTTATAGAAAAAACAAAAAACAAAAGACAGTGTGACTTAGCTGGAGTTGGAAAACATCCGCTGCGCTGTTACATGGGGCAATTAGTGGGAATAACAGTTGCCCGTGACATTTCTGTACCACACCTAAGGCGTGTTTTAGTGAAATAAACATTTTTTTGTTTGATAAAACAAAACATGTCAGAAAAACCAAACAGAATAAATGCTTTTTTTATATATATAATTCTCCATTGTGTAAACTGTGGAATTTTATTAATGGGAAAGGACATTTCAAACATCAAATATGTTTGGACTAAGCCTGAAAAACCAGCTGTAAATACAATCGTCATTATCACCTCGGTGTGTCAATAAACCCA